>NC_044907.1:16361919-16532621 GCF_001633185.2 Quercus lobata | reverse complement strand
TTTTTTTTTTTTTTTTTTTTTGAAGAAACAAAAATGATGTATTAGTCAAATCTAGGGAGTCTATTATTTAAATTTACGCATAAATTTATATATTTTTACCAAAAATAGAAAAAGAGAGTGGGATTGCTGGAAACACTAACATAGTAACATAGTAACTGTAAGGACACGATTTTGTAACGAACCGTAACAGTATTGGGTTCGCACGTAAAAAGGCCCAGACAATATGATTTGTAGAGCGTGGGTGTAAAGAACTAAGTTAACTGTGGTCTCTCTTAAAAAGATTCACTCTTAAACGCGTTAAAGGTTTGAAGTTGGTACAACGAACGTTTTCTTTAGTGATCAATACAATTCCTTTTTTTCTGTGCTTGTTCTCTTCTTTCTTGTTTATGTCTTTTACACTTCTCTTTTTCTCTCCCGATCCCTTTCCTCATGCTCTTCTTTTAGTTTATATACCCCCCTTTGTGTTCCATCCTCACCGCACACGTGTAGGTTGGGTCCGGAGGATTTCTTTCTGTCCCATCTAGCATCTCCTGGAACTTCCCATGGGCAGCTGTAAGGCTGCTTCCTTACTGTTCAGGTATCACCTCCACATTAATGCGGCCAGAGAGTTGATTGAGAGGTCATTAATGCGGAGGCAGCTGTAGTTATAGATATTTGTTTGCCTTATCTCTTTCATCCTTGGTCGGTTATTCTATCTTTGGCGGTGACCTAATTCTGAGATCTGGTCGCAATAAGATCACGTCCCGATCGTCCTCGAACGCATACTGCCGAGGAGTATAGTGTCCTCGGACGGATACAGAACCCTACCCTTGTGAGGTTGACTACCATCCCCTTCAGTAACTGCCTTACGTCTTGACTTGACTTCCTCGGATGGATACACATCCTCGGATGGGCCCCGGGCCCAACAATCCTGAATCAGTTCTGAACTCTATGGGCCTATTGATCGAACGGTCCCCACAATAGCCCCTCAAAATCCTACTTTTCGACTCCTCGGGAGAGAAGGTGGATTTTGACGTCATAAGCCTGCACCTGTGCGCATTTTGGGGCATGCCCCTGACGCTTCAGCACCCCGATTTTGGCAGCATTAAATTTTGACAACTCCCTTATCTCCCACGTTCGACGGTGAGATCTAAATCAAATGGCAGAGGGCTTCCCTTGTTTTGTGAGCGGGAATTTCACCGCTCACAACCCTCACATGACTATAAAGGCGCTCCCTAATTAAACTTGTACCTTACCTTTGATGATTACGTGGTTCAAGAGCTTATACATTGAATTTGCCTTCTTTCAGTCTTCGTTACTCTCCTGGCGACTACAAATAATCGTATGTTGTCCGAGGTCTTTCCTTTGAACCTGTAAGTCCTCTTGAAGTTTTTACCACTTTTGTTTCAAGCCAAAAAGTCTTTTCTACTAAGTTTTTTAGAAAAATGGGGAAACAGAAGAATCCATTTCGATATCTCGTTGAATCCGAAGAGGGTATTAGAAACTTTCGCTCTAAGTACAAGATCCCCCCAACGGTAGGGATGAGGTACACAGCCCAAGGGGAGTGGGTTGATGCCAGGCAAACTGGGGAAGTAGTCATCCCCATGATCGCCTTTATTGAGGGTGGGATGACCATCCCATGGGTAGTATCACTAGGAGTTACCTCAATTTCTTTAGGCTATCCCCCACCCAGTGTGCTCCCAATATGTTTAGGGTTTTAGGATGCATAGACGCTCTGAATAAGAGAATGGATCTAAAGCTAACCCATCATGACGTGAATTGGGTGTACAACCTTCACCGCCTAGCTGACCAGGGCTATTATCTCAAGTCGAGATATCCTGAAGTAAGGCTAATTTAGTGCCTCCCCACTTCAAATAAGAATCTAAAAGAGGATTTCCTTATTTTTTCTGGGGAATGGCATGATGGTCTACCTTGCCCGACAGTAGAGGGAACACCAGGTGGGTGCGAAGTTATAGACCTATACTATTTAGCTCGTGAACACATTTTACTTACCTTTATTATTTTTGTGTCCTACAACTTTAACTTTAGAACCAACGGTTTTGCAGATAGGCGCTACACGAAGCCCAATCTCAGATTAGTCAATAAGGCGAGCCTAGACAGGTTATTGAAAGCTGAAATATACGTGAACGAGGCTGATAGTCAGCTCCGAGCAGCACATTTAATTCTTGGCTATACCCCCCTTTCCTTTGGTTTTCAGGCGCCGAAGTGCGTGATTAGAGCACGTGATCCTCGGTTTCACCGTATCAGTGTTGCCTATGAAGGATTTATTGTTCCAGAGGGTATTCCACTTCCTCAATACACACCTCGCACAGAGCCTCTTTCTGTGGCCAGCGTCTCGGCGGGACCTTCTTCACCCTTACCTTCCTTCAAGAGGAAAGGAACCAAAAGGGGAAGGAAAAAGGGAAAAGACGAGGAAACCGTTGTAACAGTATCTGAATCTTCAGACGATTTCGGGATTTTTGATCAGCCCACAAGCCCCGAGGAAAACTCTAACGAGATGGGGATACAAAGGAAACCCCAGAAAAGCTTGCTGAAGCTGATGGAAGGTCAGCCGAGAAAGTCTGCACCTGCCAAAACAATACCATCCCAAGCTTCATCTCTTCCAGCCAGGTCTCTTCCTCCAACTCCTCGCCACCTTCCTCAATCATCTCCACAACCAACGCCGCCCAGCACTGCCGAGCAGAAAAAACGCAGGGAACAGAAGGGCAAGGAGGTGGCAAATGCGAGCAAGTCTCGTCCCACTCGAGAGGAGGATGTCCAACGAGCTACAAAGCAGCAGAAAACTATGAACCCCGCTACGCGGGGCCAAGAGAAATCTGATTTCCCACATCCTGAGCCACAAGTGTGGCTTCCAGCTCCTATGCTCGGTGGAGAGTCCCTGCGAGACGATGCCTCTATAAGGGACTTTAACGGCGGCATTGGGTGTCATGTAGCCTCGGCCATAGAGGAGGCCTTATTGCTCCCAAAAGATATGGCTGAGATAAAGAATATAAGGAAGAATCAAATCATCCTTGACAACAAACGATACTTGGGCATGATGAGAAGCTGTCTTTTACACTGTTTCGTTATATGACTGTTACTCACTAATACGCACTTTTCATTGACTATAATGTTAACTCCCCCTCCATTTTTTACAGATCATCCAAAATACTTTCAAGTTAGATGAGATGCTCAATGCTTGTTCCAATCAGCTAGATGGTGAAAGGAAAAGAAGGGTAATGACTGTACAGACCTTGTCCAAGTCTGAACAGGATTTAGTCGACGCAAGGAAAAAACTACAGGTCAAAGAAGAAGCTCGCAAGAGTGCTGAATCGACATCAGAAAGCTACCAGAAGCAGGCCGAGGAACAAGCAAGGCTTCTGCGCGAGGTGAATGACGAGCTGAAGAAGACTCAGGAGCAAGTTCTTGTTCTTAAGAAGCATCTAGAGGAAACTCAGAAGCTAAGGGAGCAAGCTGAAAAGCTCAAAGAACAAGCCGAGAAATCGAGAATTAACTCCGAATAGGCAATGAATGAAGCCGAGCAGAGGGGCTACGAAATCGGGATAGCTGAAACTGAGACGGCTTTAAGAGCCGAGGTTCCGGAGGTGTGCCATATCTACTGCGCGAGAACCTGGAGCGAGGCTCTTAACCGTGCTGGGGTTGAAGCCTTATCTAAGCTACGTAGGCCAAAGAACGTATATTACCCCGAAGTGATACGCCCCTCAGCTCCTCAACCCTATCAGGCTGATACTCCTTCTCCAGTTATTAACCTTAACGAGGAGGTTTTGCCTCGCAATTCCCCCCTTCGTGGCCAACCAGGATCGACTGAAGTGGGGCTAGCCCCTCCAAGAGCTTCCCCAGACAAACCCACCACTGCTTCGGAGGCAGAGACGGCCTCACAGGGTTTCCAACAGGAATTGGACTCTACAGTTCTACCAACTGGGGGCATTACCAAAGCCAAAGATGGAATTACAACCTCGAAGGCTGACTTACCTACCAGCCAGACCCCGCAGATCCAATTGAAAGTAAAAAAGTAGACACTGTTTTGTAACTTTAAATAGACACTTAATAGAGGACTTTTTCGCTCACTTTCTTATCGTTCTGACGGCTCCATGTTATCTTTGCACTCATTTACTTTGTCGTCGTAATTTTGTATGGGTTCATTTTAACCACCTTTTTCATTGTACGCCAATCTTGCGTCCGAAGCTCTCTCTTTCTGGCTCCTTAATGAATGTTCATAGGGCATTATTTTCGTCAAGTTTATGATTTAGAAAGCTTATCACAACTCTATTATCATTTAATAATTCAATACACAACCTAGAAGGTCAATTTCTACCTAGTTTGCGGTCCGAGGATCTGGCATAACTTAGTTTCTGTTTAACACTTCAGCATGAATGATAGGATGTTAATTTCCACTAAGTTTGCGATCCGAGGACCTGGCATAACTTAGTTTCTGTTTAACAATTCAGTATGAATGATAGGATGTTAATTTCCACTAAGTTTACGATCCGAGGACCTGGCACAACTTAGTTTCTGTTTAACAATTCAGTATGAATGATAGGATATTAATTTCCACTAAGTTTGTGATCCGAGGACCTGGCATGACTTAGTTTCTGTTTAACAATTCAGTATGAATGATAGGATGTTAATTTCCACTAAGTTTGTGATCCGAGGACCTGACACAACTTAGTTTCTGTTTAACAATTCAGTATGAATGATAGGATGTTAATTTCCACTAAGTTTGCGATCCGAGGACCTGGCATAACTTAGTTTCTGTTTAACAATTCAGTACGAATGATAGGATGTTAATTTCCACTAAGTTTGCAATCCGAGGACCTGGTATAACTTAATTTCTGTTTAACAATTCAGTATGAATGATAGGATGTTAATTTCCTCTAAGTTTGCGATCCGAGAACCTGGCATAACTTAGTTTCTGTTTAACAATTCAGTATGAATGATAGGATGTTAATTTCCACTAAGTTTGCGATCCGAGGACCTGGCATAACTTAGTTTCTGTTTAACAATTCAGTATGAATGCTAGGATGCAAGATTTACAGGATGCATAATTGACGGAAGTTAAAAGAGAATATTTGAATTGAAATTCCTTTACTAATAATAATACCTCTTGAGATTATTTACATTCCAAGGATGGAGTACAGGTTTTTCATCTAGGTCCTCTAGATAGTAAGCTCCTATTCCTGCTATAGAGGTAATCCGATATGGCCCTTCCCAATTAGGTCACAATTTTCCCTAATTTGGATTCTTAGTGGCCCCCAGGACTTTCCTCAGCACCAGATCTCTTATGGCTAACGGCCTCATCCTCACATTGCTATCGTAGCCCTGCTTGAGTTTATGCTGGTAATAAGCTAATCGAACCATCGTGCTCTCCCTTTGTTCTTCAATCAGGTCTAAACTTTTTTCCAGCACCGCATCATTGTTAACCGAAGAGAATGTACTGGTCCTTAACGTTGGGAATCCAGTTTCCAGGGGAATGACGGCTTCAGCCCCATAGGTCATGGAGAAAGGAGTTTCTCCCGTCGAACGTCAGGGTGTTGTCCGATACGTCCAAAGCACATGTGGCAATTCTTCCAACCATTTTCCTTTCGCGTCATCCAGTCTCTTCTTAAGCCCATTGACTATTACCTTGTTAACAGCTTCAGCCTGCCCATTGCCTTGTGGATAAGCTGGAGTGGAATATCTATTTCTTATTCCCAGCTCCGAACAATATTCCCTAAAGGCATTGCTATCGAATTGGAGTCCATTATCCGAGACAAGAGTTCGGGGAATTCCAAATCGGGTAACGATGTTCCTCCAGACAAACTTCTTCACGTCCACGTCCCTAATGTTAGCCAAAGGTTCAGCTTCAACCCATTTTGTGAAGTAGTCTGTGCCGGCCAGCAGATATTTCTTGTTTCCTATGGCTTTAGGAAAAGGGCCGACAATGTCCAGCCCCCATTGCGCAAAAGGCCACGGGCTTGAGAGAGGGTTAAGAACTCCTCTTGGTTGGTGGATATTCGGGGCATACCTCTGACACTGATCGCATTTCTTAACATACTCCTGCGCTTCTTTCTGCATATTGGGCCACCAATAACCTTGCGTGAGGGCTCGACAGGATAAAGACCTTCCTCCTGTGTGGCTTCCACAAATGCCCTCATGCAATTCTTCCAGGATTGATTCTGCCGTCTTAGGAGGCACACAGAACAAGTATGGCCCAGAGAAGGATCGTCTGTATAACTTTTTATCCTCGGATAACCAGTACCGAGGAGCTCTCCTTCGTATTTTCTCAGCTTCCAGCTTATCTTCGGGCAACGAGTCACTTTCGAGAAATTTTATTATGGGATCCATCTAGCTTGTCGACGAACTAACTTGATGGATGTGACAAACCTCCCTTTCTGGTGAAGTGGGAGTACACAAGTCTTCGACGATAATCACCCGAGGGAAATTTCGTACCGAGGAGGTGGCAAGGGTCGCCAAGGAATCAGCGTGGGTATTTTCACCACGTGGAATATGTAATACGTCGAAGGACTCGAACTCCATTTGCATACGCCTAACCCGGTCCAAATACCCTTGCATCCTTGGTTCTCTGGCCTCCAGCTCTCCAGTCACCTGGCCGACTACCAACCTCGAGTCTGAGAATAGTTTCACTGCCTTTCCGCCCATCTTATGGACCATGCTAATTCCCATTATCAAGGCTTCATACTCTGATTCATTGTTAGTAGCCGAGAACCCTAGTCTTAACGATTTCTTGATGATGACCTCTTCGGGGGATATCAGCACCAACCTCAATCCAGCTCCCCGTTAGTTCGCGGCCCCATCCACATACACTTTCCACATAGACTCCCCTTGTGCGGATATCTGGCCAACCGATTTTTCATCCATGTGATCTTGATTCCTACTAATTTCCACAAGGCACTCAGTGAATTTAGCTACCAGATCGGCGTGGACTTGACCTTTTACAGAGGTGCGGGGCATGTATTTGATGTCAAAAGCACCCAGAATCGTGCCCCACTTGGCAATTCTACCGGTGTAGTCAGCGCTTCTGAGTATGGACTTAAGAGGCAGTTGGGTCAAAATAACCATAGTGTGAGCTTGAAAATAATGCGGAAGTTTACGTGTTGCATGGACCACCGCTAGTATGGCCTTTTCTAATGACAGGTACCTCACCTCGGCTTCATGGAGGGATTTACTTACATAGTAAACTGGCCTTTGGATGCCATTGTCTTCTCGTATCAAGACGAAACTAACTGCGTGGGGAGCTATCGCCAAATAGGCATACAATACCTCGTCCACTTCAAGGCTAGACATGATAAGTGGCCTGGACAAGTAATCTTTCAACTGCTGGAACGCTTCAGCACACTTCTCGGTCCATTCGAATCCTCACCACTTATGTAACAGGCGGAAAAAAGGACGACACCTCTCAGCCGACCTAGAGATGAATCGGTTCAACGCAGCAGTCATCCCAGTCAGTTTTTGCATTTCTTTTGGGTTCCGAGGTGCTTGCAAGTCGTTAATGGCCCTAATCTGGTTTGGATTCACCTCAATTCCTCTATGGGTCACCATGTACCCCAAAAACTTCCCGAAACCTACACCAAAGGAGCACTTTGAAGCATTCAAGCATAACTTATGTTCTCTCAGTATCCCGAAGATACTAGTGAGGTCCTCCATATGTTCGGACACTACTTTACTTTTTACAACCCTATCATCAATATAAACTTCAATATTTCTGCTCAGTTGTGGCTCAAACATTTTCGTCATCATGCGTTGGTAGGTAGATCCAGCGTTTTTCAAACCGAAAGGCATCACCTTGTAATGGTAGTTCCCAATCGGGGTCACGAAAGCAGTCTTTTCTTGATCGTCGGCGGCCAATGGTATTTGGTGGTACCCTTGAAAGGCATCCAAGAAACTCATCATAGGGTGACCCACGGTCGCATCCACCAATTGGTCAATCTTCGGCATAGGAAATGGATCCTTGGGGCAGGCCTTATTAAGATCCGTGAAGTCCATGTACACCTGCCATTTACCAGTCTTCTTTTTCACTACCACCGTATTGGCCAACCATTGAGGGTAAAAAATTTCCTTGATAGCCCCAGCCTGTTTGAGCTTGGCAACTTCGCTTCTAACTACCTCGGCATGCTCCTTTGATGGTCGCCGAGGAGGTTGCCTCCTTGGGACAACGGCAGGGTTCACGTTGAGTCGGTGACAAATGAAATTCGAGTCCACCCCTGGGGCCTCGTACGGGTCCTATGCAAAAACGTCCGCATTGGCTCGGAGGAATTTCAACAAATTCGCTTTCTCTTGCGAAGGCAACTTGGCTCCAACCCAGAAGAATTTTTCTGGATCATCGGCGATAACTGCCTTTTCCAGATCTTCACACTCTACCCCATTGCTTGGCACTTCTAAGCCTGATGCTGGGGGTTTTAATTGCTATAACTCATTGTCGGCGGTAGCCGAGGTTTCTGCTTCTGGCCGATGCTGTATAGTCGCTACTTGGCATTGCCGAGCAGCCGCCTGGCTCCCTACGATCTCCAGCATTTGGTCTCCGGATGGGTACTTCACCTTCTGATGTAGGGTGGACAAAACCGCTTTAAAGGTGTGAAGTCAAGGTCTGCCCACAATAGCCGTGTAGGGAGAAAAAACATCTACAACAATAAAATCCACCTCCACCACATCCGTACCTATTTGCACGGACAGTCTGATTAGCCCCATAGGAGTGACCAATCTTCCCTTAAAACTCACTAGAGGGGAGTTGTAAGTTGTTAAGTCCTCTGATTTCAAACCTAGCCCCTTGTACAAATCTGGGTACATCTCATCCACAGCACTTCCCTGATCAACCATCACTCTTCGGACATCGTATCCGCTAATCCTCAATGTTACCACCAAGGCATCCTCATGGGGCTGTATGGTCCCAATCAGGTCCTCATCTGAAAAACCCAAAATCAAGGGGACGTGCCTCTTGGCTCTCTTCAACGCCTGAAAATGATCCTCGGCCGGGGATCGGGACACCGACAATACTCTCGAGGGGCAAGATCCAGTCCTTCCCGGGGCCGCAAAGATGACGTTAATCGTACCCAGGGGGAGCCTTGATGAAGCATCCCCACGCACCTCGGAACCTGCTTGGCTCGCCCTTCCGCTGGAGGGATGCAAGAGTTGCTTTAATTTCTCTTCACGGACCAACTGCTCCAAGTGGTCCCATAAATTCCTGCAGTTGTCTGTCGTGTGCCCATGGTCCTGATGGTAATGGCAATACAAATTCGGGTTGCGTATTCTAGGCTCTCCCGCCATCTTGTTCGGCCACTTGAAGAATGACTCGTTCTTTATCTTCTCCAAAACCTGCTGAACAGGCTCCCGAAAGACTGTGTTAACAACCTGGGCGTCCGTTGAGCCCGACTGCCCAGCAAAGTCCCTCCTCGGTCGGCTGTTATTATGACGATCCGACCTGAAATCCCTCCTCTCCTGAGGGATCATCTTGGCCTTTCCTTTCCCCTGAAGTTGATCTTCCTCTACCCTTTTGTACTTCTCTATTCTGTCCATCAGCTGGCGCACACTGGTGACAGGTTTACCCGTCAAGGATTTCCTCAAGTCGTGATCAGTTGGGAGACCGGCTTTGAAAGTGGTTATAGCCACAGAATCATTCTTCCCCTCTATCTCGTTAAACATTTCCCAGTACCTATCTGAATAGCTCTTAAGAGTCTTGCCCTCTCGCATAGACAATGTCAACAAGGATCCCAAAGGCATGGGAGTCCGACTGCATGTAATAAAGCGAGCACTGAAAGCCTGAGTCAGTACTTTGAAAGATCCAACAGAATTGGCCCTTAAACCATTGAACCACCTCATCGCCGTTGGGCCCAAACTCGATGAAAAAATCTTGCACATCAAAGCGTCATTCCTAGAGTGAATAGCCATCTTCTGGCTGTAATAGCTCACATGTTCCACCGAATCTGAATGGCCATCATACAGAGAGAACGTAGGTTGGTGGAACCGCCGAGGATGGGTAGCATCGTCTATTTTTCTTGTAAAGGGTGACTTGGAAATTTGACTCAAGGTTTTGTTCATGGCATCGTTTCCCAAGCCCTTGCTAGTCGGACTTCTACGCCTACGCCTATGGCGATGTTCCTCTTCATAGGAGAAAGTCTCGCTTTGCGGAGTTCTCGACCTCCGCCTGTAGCTAGTTCCATCCGACTCCCTGGATGATAGTTTAGAGCAAGGTGGGGAACGTTCCCGCCGTGCATGGCGCAACTCTCTCTTCAAGTCTACGATTTCACGTTGCAGATTCCCACCATGCTTCGTGTGGGAGATGTGACTCTTCCCGCGTGAATGGCTTCTGGTGGTATGAGTTGTATGTACACTCCCCTCCCGGAATTCCCTCCGTTCGGGACTCCTTCGAGGACCACCATGCTGAGAGCCCCTTGACTCCGCCTGATGCAGGTTGACATCATCCTGATGCGGTCCAGCTGCGGGATGAGGTAGTTCCACTCCTTCCATCGGAAACGTTGTACCAGAAGTTGTACAAGCTAACACAAGCTCTCCCCACAGACGGCGCCAATTGTAAGGACACGATTTTGTAACGAACCGTAACAGTATTGGGTTCGCACGTAAAAAGGTCCAGACAATATGATTTGTAGAGCGTGGGTGTAAAGAACTAGGTTAACTGTGGTTTCTCTTAGAAAGATTCACTCTTAAACGCGTTAAAGGTCTGAAGTTGGTACAACGAACGTTTTCTTTAGTGATCAATACAATTCTTTTTTTTTTCTGCGCTTGTTCTCTTCTTTCTTGTTTATGTCTTTTACACTTCTCTTTTTCTCTCCCAATCCCTTTCCTCATGCTCTTCTTTTAGTTTATATACCCCCCTTTGTGTTCCATCCTCACCGTACACGTGTAGGTTGAGTCCGGAGGCTAGCATCTCCTGGAACTTCCCATGGGCAGCTGTAAGGCTGCTTCCTTACTGTTCAGGTATCACCTCCACATTAATGCGGCCAGAGAGTTGGTTGAGAGGTCATTAATACGGAGGCAGCTGTAGTTATAGATATTTGTTTGCCTTCTCTCTTTCATTCTTGGTCGGTTATTCTATCTTTGGCGGTGACCTAATTCTGAGATTTGGTCGCAATAAGACCACGACCCGATCATCCTCGGACGCATACTGCCGAGGAGTATAGTGTCCTCGGACGGATACAGAACCCTACCCTTGTGAGGTTGACTACCATCCCCTTCAGTAACTGCCTTATGTCTTGACTTGACTTCCTCGGATGGATACACATCCTCGAATGGGCCCCGGGCCCAACAATCCTGAATCAGTTCTGAACTCTATGGGCCTATTGATCGAACGGTCCCCACAGTAACCTTTTTTCTTTTTTTCTTTTTTTTTGAGAAAACAGTAACATAGTTGCTTGATTAAACTACAAAGGGTTAAGTTTGTTTAATTAAAGTTTTAAGAATTCAATTATCTGATTAAAGTTTTAAGAATCCACACTATCCAAGTATGATAGAACATGTTAACACAAGCCATGGCAACCTTGAATTGTTTTTGTTTTCTCTCATAAAGTTAACTTGTTGTGTTTCATTCAAATTAAGGTAGGTGTTGTAGAGAGGGAAAAATCATGATCTATCACAAGCTGACACATCATAGTACCAAGTCCACAACATATGGCCAATTACAAAGCACCACGTACTGCTACTAGTTTCTACTATCACCAATCAGAAACCAACAGAGATTTGTCAAGTGTCATTGAAATAAAAACATAAAAAGCATGCAAAAACCAATTACAAATCTGTACATGTAAGCAATGACATAGGCCGTACATCGATGCGTGTAAGCAATGACATAAGCGACCCAATCGATTGTTGACATGTGTCATCTTGAAAATTAAGACATTTCAACCAATCAAATGATACCATGTGTCTTGGAGAAAAAATCTTAAAGCTCCTCCAATCAAACTGTAACATGTGTCACCAATCAAACTACGCCATGTGTCACTCACCCACCCCCTAACTACTATAAATAGAAGCCTTCATAAGGCATTTATACACATCTTGAAGGACATTTTGGAAGACACCAACACACCAAGACATCCACACTTCAAGCAACATCAAAGAAGATTCAAAGCATAAACGCTCTGCTGGAATCAAGCCCTAAAGACTCTTTGAATTTCAGGAACTTCAAACTTAAATATGAAAAACATTTAAAGCAAAATCATTCAAATCATCTTCATAGATCTCAAAATTCGATAGAATCAAGCTAAAAAGCCTCCAGAAACTTCAAGAAACCACAAATCAGTGAAGCTCTACGGATTCAAGCCTCCAAAGCCCTGAAGAATTTCCACCACAAACTTTCGAAGATGAAGAACACAAAGAACAAGGAATTTCTAACGAACTTATAGCCAGAGATTCGTTGTAATTCCATTTCAAGGATCTTCGATCCATCCTCCAGCCAAATTGAAGGATATCTGGTGTTCGAGTCAAAATCACATTACCACAAATCCAATAAACAAGTCTTCCAAAGAGATCAAATTAGAAGACCACTATTTTGTAATCACAGAGAATTGTACCACACATTCATCAATACAAATCCACATTTGTAAAACTATTTTACTTGTTTGATTTATCTCGAACTAGAAATTTAGTCGTCCACAGGTGTTTGTAGGGGTGGATTCAAGAATGTCATTTCAAGGGGTAAGGGGTAAGATTAATTGAAAGCAAAGTTGAATTAAATAATGTAAATTAATATAAGTAACAAAATAAACAGTAAACAGTAAACAATAAACAATACAATGTAAATTGCAATTTATTTTTTCATGTCAACTGTCAATTTACAGAACTGCATCCATAATCTTCCTTATTTTGAAATCATTGCTTGATTTCTTCATTTTTGAGTGCATGTCCTAAAAATTTGACTTCAAATGTAGCTTGATGATAGAATCCTGGATGATGCAGTATTTCTCAATGGGCGACGGATTTCCTACTTGATTCTAGAACAGAATCCAGATTGACTTGGTTTTGAAAAAGTTATTTTTGAACAGAATTTCCCACTAATGATGCAATATTGTAGCAGCACGTCGAGCAGTCTACATCGCTCTTGAACTTGGTTTTGAGAAAGTTATCTTTGAGGGGGACTCAGAGACTGTGATAAGGCCTTTTTCAGGGAGGATTCACTTCGCTCAGCCATAGGCCACATTGTAAAAGACATTAAGTGTATGTTGGGTTCTTTTAGATCCCATTCATTCTCTCATACTAGGAGGCAGGGTAATTCTGTTGTTCATACCTTAATTAGGAGAGCTAGACTTTCTTTTTAACAAAAAGTTTGGATGAAATTTGTTCCTCCAAATATTTTTTCTTTTGTTGTAGCTGATTTTTCTGTTCATTGATTTATGAAAGTAATCGGATTGGTCTGGTTTCTACAAAAAAAAATCGAGATTGACTTGTATTTATTTTGGACTGAATTTTATAGTGTAGGCTTATATTTTTAGAAAAATATCCAAATTTCAGCTTCTATGCGCTATGGAAGTCAGGTGGCCAAACCCATATATGGTTGGCCCCATTTGAGATAGGCCACAAAGTTATCGGACACAACCCAATGTAGACAAACTCACAAAAGGAGGTCAAGTCAATGAGCCTCTGGAGAAATGTTCTTCTCGAGGAACAAAAGTGGGCCTAAAGTTAATGACATGAAATGTCTAATTTAAATGACTTGGTAGCAAATAGTCAAGGTTTTACAATACATTCTTAGAATTTAATCTCTATTTAATGACTTGGTAGCAAATAGTCAAGGGTGGCCATAGATATACAACCAAAGCAAGTTACCAAAATAGAGTTGAGAAACATTCGGATTTACCAGCTTTGATTATTAGTTGTTGATAAGTTATATGATTGGCCTTAAATCAAACGAAACAGTTCCGCGGGAGCTCTCTGCCTCTTTGCATAGAAGTATATGGAGCAGTTAGAAGGACCACCATATGGATGAACAGCTAGTGCATGAATCGCTACTAAAAATTATCAATCCATTAGTACTTGTAAGTCATGCCTTGAAACTGGGAATTAGGTCATTAGCATAAGATAGGATCGGCCGACAAAGGCACAAACCGAAGTGAATGGTACAGGTAAAGACCTTTCAGCTAAAAAAGTGTCCAGCTGATTAGTTACTTCATAGTGACAGTCATCTAGATTTCAATAAGACTATTAGAACGGATTAAATTAATATTTTCCTATTAAGGTAAGGTAATTAGACTTATCGAATAAGTGATAGTTAATTAAGATATTGTAAATACAAACAAGATTTAAAAAAAAAATTAAAAGAAAAGATCAAAGCACACACAAGAACACCAAATTTACGTGGTTCACCCAAAACTAGGGCTACATCCACAAACTTACTCAATATTTATTCAAAACTAGGGCTACATCCTCAAATTTATGTATTTCACCCATAACTAGAGTTACAAATACTACAATATTATACTCGTGAAATTAACATGACTCTCAAAAAATTGCCTCACCCCCCTCACCTTAAGAGCAGGAGGTGCTTTCCATGTTAATCACGCCAACAAGGACTGATTTCAGGTCCTTGCTAGAAACAAAGAAGCAAAGAAAATGTGAAAATTTTCAAAAAACCCGAGGACTCTTGAGCTTGGAGTAGATTGGTCTTGCTTAAAACTTCTTGTATACTTCAGAAGACCTGTTAACAGGTCTTCTGAAGTATAAAAGAAGTTTGTGCCCCATGATAGAGAGAGTGATTGAGTATATCATCTTGCATAGGGGGCATTTGCCTCAGAAGATTTGCCCGTACCACATAGCATCCTATTGCTTGGATGAGGAAGAAAATGTACTGTTGCATAAATCAGGTGTGAGGTGGGTGAGTTTACTTCAATTACCACATCTTTCTTCCATAACAGCCACACTCCATCATCAAAGAGAAACGGGTCTATGAGGTATGAACCAGAGAACCCAATTTCCTCTATAGCCTGATCTGCATCATTGCCACTACTTTTTATTCCAAAAAGAAGTACAATGGAGGGATTTTCATGCTGCTTTAGATATTTCATTGTCTGGATGAGTGTGATGTTGTCTGTCCCATTATACTTCCAGCATAGTAGTTTCTGCAAAGGAGTTTGTGGCACCGTCTCTGCATAGGTCTGGTATATTGCTTCTTGCTGATTCTGAAGTGGGTACTTGGTGAAATCACTAACAGTTGGAAGAAAATTTATTAAGTGCTGGTTTCTCGTCGCAGTTTTTGAGACACCAATGTCAAGACTCGCAACCTCTGATTTGATGCTGTAAAGAGTTTGACGAATTTCGGTGCTGAATTCTGTTATTGGGGTGCTGCCTATCTCTTTGTTTACCATTGCCATACGTATCCCTGTAGAGTATAACTGGATGCTTGGCTTTATCACTGGAGAAGGTCGAGGAGAGGCAGTCCCTGAGGACAAGGTTTGAGGCTGGTTACCATGTGGCTGTGTTGGTATAGTGTGGTATGCTTCTTTGACAATCGTGTGTGCAGGTTGTTGACACAGATGTTGAGAGGAGTCTTGAGGCAAAGAGTTTGACGAACCTGCAATGGAGAATTCAGATGGTAACCGTTTTTCGGACATCAATGACTTTGGAATATATGGTGGTTTGTCCTTAGGAGGCTGGATTAGTGTTCCCTCAGTTATTGGAGACAAGGAAGTGCCTTCTCCAGGTAGCGGATTCTTTCTTTGCGTCAATTCTGTGCTGGATTCAGCAATCACCTTAAGATGAAGAGAGCTTTTGTCACAAGATATAGCACATTGAATGAACAATATTTAATATCTCAAAAGCTATTTACAGAAAAGTAATATGCAAATGCAAGTGCTTGTAACTGATATAAAGTAACATTTTTACAACTAGTAATGCTAGCTAGGTATACAACATTTTTACAAATTTGATTGAGACAACATATCACTATCAGACCTTGAATGCACAACTGACACCAATTTTATTATGTAGCAATCACAAAATACCATATTAACAATTTTGTAAAATTGTGTCCCTAGACGGCTAGACTTATTATTAACAACTTCGATACATCACAAAAGGAAATTTGAATCACCAAAAAGTTCCAAAAGCTTAAACTTACAGAAGCTTTAGCCTTGGATTGATCAATCAGCTCAAGATCACTTTCAGTTCCAGCGGCCATGTTCTGATTTTGAACGTGTGGTCTCTGTGATCCTGAACTCTCTCTTTGATGCTGCTTGAAATGACGAGCTTGGGTCCAAGAACTATTATCATCACTTGAGGAACTGTCCGCACTCTTGGACATCACAATCTTTGATGCATGATCTGCAAGTCTCCTATGACCAGCAGAGTTCACCAATTCATTGCTTGTAGAGGCTTGACCTCGAGAAGCATTGATGGTAGCAGAATTTAACAGCTGGTCTAGACAATTATGTTTCAAATGCCCATAATGCCTGCACAGAGAGCACACCATATCCAACCCCTCATACTCAACTCGCTGCCATATTTCTCCAATCTTTATATGACCAGGAAGTGGACGTGTTAGATCAACTCTAACACAAAACCTTGCAAACTTACACATCTTTTTTCCTTCAGTGATGGGGTCAATTTTCAGAAGATTACCACCAATAGCTGCTGCAATTCTTAACAGAAAACCATAGTATTCTATTGGAAGTTCTGGTAACTGAATCCAAACATCTACTTGGGTAATGACAGTCTCTGAAGGCCTAAAGTTTGGCTTCCATGGCAACAAAGTGACACAGTAATTCGGGATTGATAAAGGGTACTTGTGAAGTACCATGTTATAATCCAAAAACTCTGAAATATTCAACAAGAAGAAACCAAGTCCAAGATCAACCAGCTGGTAAGGTCCAAAAAGAGCCAATACGCGAACAAGGCGCGTGTAGAGATTATGATAACCTATCTTTTTGCCATGAACATAGATGATAAGAGAGTACCGGAATTGATTAATGATCGGAGCCAACTCCCTGGGGTTAAGCTCAACCTCAATAGTTGTGGAGAACTTGTTTGCATCCATGTCATGATCATCACCTTCCTGGCTTGCACGGAGGTTGAGTTCAAGTGCACTCTCTGATTCATCGGAGGAAGAGGTCATAGGTTTCTTGTTCTTTCCATTATTATTCCGAGCTCGTTCAGCATACTCATCATCAGTGTTCTCAGGGTGATGCACATGGTAGTGCCTGTTTGCCATAGGACTTTTTCCTGGGAAAGAGAGACAGGAAGAGATGTTCAGCTAAGTTATAAATTTCTAATCGGTTTCTCTGGAATGAAATATGAGATGTTCTTTTTTGAGATATGTATATAGTAAGAAGAGAAAGGTTGGATTTGAATTACAAGAGCATCATGTTAACAATTTTCCAAACTTTAGGTAACAGAACTCTTATTAAAATGAAATGATGATACCTGAAAGTTGAGGTCTAAAAACTTATTTATTATTATTATTAATTTTTTTTTTTTTTTTTTTTTTTTTTTTTGAGGATTAGAAACATAACTTTTAGACTTTATTTTATGCACAGAATATTATTGGAGATATTGTATTTGTTTTAAAAAATAGTTTTTTTTTAGAATTTCAAAAACATAAAATATAAAATGGCATAATTGTGTCGGACTGATTCAACTATTTTAGCCCAAATTGTTGAAAACGATTGCAATAGATGCAAATTAACAAACCGAGTTTTTTATACGCCATTGGGTATAAAACGTTGGTGACTAGTTTATTTATTACAACCAATAATAATAATAATAATAATAAACCATACATGAGTTTTGAACGAAATGAAAAGGGGAAAGTTAGATTTTACATTTCAGGTCTATATTAAATGGCTTCTTTTTTTCTTTTCTATTTTTAAGATAAGATAGAATTATACTTATGAGATTCGCTCTATAATAATTTTTCTTCACCATCATTTCTAGACACCAATTAACTTTTTGGTGTAAGCGAGATTTTTTAAATCTTAAATATTTGACATTAAAAGACTTTACCAATTGATTTAATTAAAATCCACTATTTAAGGAGTTCCTTGTATACACATAAAAGTTTTGTGTCTGATTCTCAAAACTAATTAATTGTACAATACTATTGTTAATTTCTTGGCACTTGTGCCTTAAGCCCTTAACTTGAGCTAACATAAGGCATTTTCTTTATTATTTTTAAAATAAATAGAAAAAATTGGTCAACATGAATCAGTGTATTACTCGGAAAAAAGAAGGGATAATTTATTTATTTATTTAAAATTTTTACACTAGATTGAGAAGAGCCATGCTCCATTCTACGATTTGGCATGGCATATGAAATGAAGTTGAACTACAATCATATATTTCAGTTAAAAAAAAAATTTGAAATGCCTTTATTTCTTATAAAATTATATTTATCTCACACTTTTTATGTCCTTCCATGAGCATCCAATGATATAGATCCACTATTTTACTTTGTAAGAGAAGGTGTCATTCGTTTGACCTATAGCTCATTAAGAACATGGGTTTTTAAACTAATAATTTTTATTGCCTATAGCCTTTTAGTTTATTTAGTTATATATGTATAACTTTAGAAAAGAATCACAATGTTTTAACAAATAAGCTTTCAACAAAAAGCTGCATCCAAATGGACGTATAATATTGTAAAAATGTAACCATTTAGGCCATTAAATGGTAACCATTGAATTAAATAGTTAATCTTATATTCTTTTTCTCCTATCTTTTCTTTATTTCTTTTATAGATACGATAGAATATTTGAACCTACTGTATCCTCTCTATTATTATTCTTTACTATCAAGATAATACATTAATGATCTTCTACAAAATATTTTACAATTGAGCTAAATAGGATACATTTTTAAATCTGTTTAAAATTTTGAAAACTAATAACCCTCTTTTTCTATCTCCAACTTTGACATTCTCTACAATAGTATCCCTTCTTGTCGACGATTTCTTCACCGCATGACATTGCCTCATTCTCGACATCCTCCCATACAACTGCCTTCTTTACCAATGATTCCATTGTCGTGTGACATTGTTTCTCTAAATATTTTTCACCCACCATTTTTATTGAGACAAACCACAAAATTTCATCAGCTGATAGATGATCTACACAAAGTTGGAAATCTCATCATAGAAAGTGCTTGCTTACATGCCTCATGCACCTCACATTGTCTAGCCATTGGTGCTACCCGCAACTTCAATGTCGTCTGGCCACCATTTGGTCACCATCTACATGCCTCACACGCTGGTCCAATCCAAATTCTCAAGCATTCTATGTTTTTATTACAAAATTTTAAGAGAAAAATAAATTTTAATTAAAAAAGAAAGAAAGAAAATTGTTCCCAAAGGAATAGGCAAAGTTGGAAATAGAAGAGAGCTATAACGCCTTCAAGTACCTTTTGGGTTCATCATGTAAAACTCCTCTTGAATCACCTCTAGAAGCATGAGAAAGATCCCTCCCTCTATCCTCATCAACTTTCCCACCCAAAATTGACAAAATCTACAATAAACTCTTCATCCAAAAACCATCAGTCTACCCTCTCCCACCTTAACTCTCCAAAACCCCACGACCCCACGAGCTCTCCCTCCTCTTTTGAACCCTGCTGGCTCCTCCTTTCCTTTCCACCTGCAAATGTCTCTCCAGCCCTTCTCACCTCTCCCTCCTCAACCCTTCTCTCAGTTCATCTCATATACAGATCAATTTTCTATTATCTCATCACCCTCTTTTTTAACTCTTCTACATGATCCAACAGCTGGATTTAATAACTAAAGGATAAAAGCCAAACAAAGAGAAACGAAAAGGGAATAAACAAAAGAGAGATTCTAGTGCCAAACCGACTTTTAGCCCGATTGGCATCTACTTCTTCCCTGTATCATGGATTCGATCCGTTGTTCCGATCTCTTTCAGAAAAGAAAGAAAGAAAGATTCTAGTAATGTTCAATTGAAAAAAAAAAAAAAAAAAATCCTTATACTCAAAATCAAAGATCAACCGATCATATGTTTTATATTTACCTCTTTTGGTCAGATTTAGATCTGAAGATAGAATTCCCTAATTATTTATCGTTAGGAAAAAAAAGAAAAAGAAAAAGGAATTGACATGTGGGAATTCGCAAGGCAAACCATACCATCATCTAGTAAAGAGTTAATAATAAGGAATGATAAACAAATTATCAACCATGAAGCTTGTAGTACTAATGACAATAAGCATAAACTTAGAGAATTCACATGTAGTTTAACCTAAACCAATACAAAGAAAAAGTGGAGTAAAGCATACCACGAGGTTGCATATAAGATGAGCAAGAGCATAAGCCACCTCGAGCAGTTCGATCAACAAGTACACTCTCAGAAGCGTAACCTGTATAAAACCTGCAAAAGTCAAGTCAAGAACAGAGTTATTAGTGATATGTGGAAGGTGAGAGAGGACAAACTATACATATATATATATATATATATACTAGTCAATATACTTGGAAGTTTGAGTTCAACATGCTTACCTAAGTCTCTTTCTACACACGCATATGTTGGACAATTCTCTGAAAACAAAGATTGAACAGAACAGACTGAGACAGAATTTTTTTCGATATAAACGACTCAGACAGATTTTTAGACCATAGAGGATTTAGACCTTGGGGTATATTTCTTTCATCTATAGTGCCTCGCCTTTTGTATAGATACAAATGCAGAAATTTCCTTGTAATAAGTCCTCTAGAGTTTTCTTGCACGGAAAGGAAAACCATTTTCTTAGAAAAGTAAAGGGAGGAAAATTCAACGATGACGAGTGAATGATTGAATTGACACTTGAGGGTCACCGCTAAGTTAACAAGAAAATGTACCATTTTAAAGGAATGACAGGTTCTATCTGGGAATACAATAACGATGCATTTAAAAATAGTTTTTCTTTTGGTTTTACATAGGATAGAGACAACTTTTATTTTTTATATTTGTTTCAACGAGACCAAACTACGCTTCACTCATTCCTCCTTTATCTTAAAACACAATTCAAACAAAGATTCTGTATCTCTTACTAGCATCTTATCAGATTCTTGAAGATGTTTAAATACTCTTAGTTGTTATTAAATAAAAATAATAATAAAAAGAAACCTCAAACAAGTTAACCAAAAACAACTCTACCAACCAAACAAACTCTTACAAAAATTCTCCAAAAAAAAACTCTTACAAAATTACAACTCATAAAAATTTCAGAAAGAAAAGAAACACTACCATTGGACACCAAAGATTTTCCTCCCTTACAATATCCTCGAATGTAGTTAATTTTAGCGGTGTAGCCGCTGAAGAGAAGAAAAAATTTCTGAAACAATTTATCAAGCTACAAGCATTAGACAGATTCTACTTGTCCTCCTTATGTGAATACGTAGTATAAAAAGCCACAGAACACTAATTTTATTTATTTTTGTGTAAAGGGCAGTGAATAACTTTTTGACTACGGGTCCTTGGCCCCATGCTACAACTAGCTAAGTTTAATGATTAAGTAATACTACCAAAGCAACTATTTATCAATAAATTTCATAGTTTTATAAAGTAAAATTGGTGGGTTTATCAGTATTGATCATAGTTAATTATTTCCCCAATAATGAAATTTATTGTGAAAAACTAAATTTATTGTGGAATTTATCATAAGTATTTGTTGTGTCTATTACTTACACATTTTCATTTTGCTTCATGTCATTATTTTGTTGGACAAACTAAACACACATAAATGATTATGTGGTACTTAGAGTGCTCGTGAGCATATTGATAATAAAATTTGTGAAATTGATACCTTTTTACTCAAAAACTCTCCACATTAGTATATTTATAATACTATAGATTTACATTTTTTCTACAATAATCATGCAAATATACACAGCTATTATAACTTTGTATCTAAATATTTTATTAATTTCTCATTTCATCTCTCCCTCTTCTTCTCTCTTCTTCACTACCTTGTGTCTCACACATAAACTTAACCACCACCAAACAGCCACAACCCATTACAAAATTTTATCATCTTATTGCCAAACCCGATTGACCCATCAATCAAAAAACCCAAATCAAACTCAACAATGGATGTCTGCGTTTGAGATGTTTGTTAATGACTACTTTTGCTAAAAGTCTTGCAAACCCGTAGAAAACAAGGACCAATTCCTTTTGGGGCCACTATTTTTATTTGTATATGTGATGGCACGAGCTTGAGTCATTGCAAGTTCTTTTTTGTCCTATACCACTAGCCTTATCGGAGTAAGTATGTGAGAGACTATACTCTTAGTGTCTGTTTAAAAACAACTTATTTAGCTTTTTACTGAAAATGTTTTGCTGAAAATTTGCTAAAGTATACTTGTACAATTGTACCTTGAAAAAATTTTAAAAAGTGAAAAAAAAAAAAAGCAAGAAAAAGTAAGATTTTAAAAAGTTGTACGTAAAAACTAACAATTAAAGCTAAAAGCTGAATGCCAAATAGGCTCTTAGTCCGCCAACTTTTTGTTGGAAGAAACTTGCGTGAATTGGTGGGGTCGTGTTGGTGCCTCTCATGATGATGGTTTGACTAACCATATTTCCCCCTATAAATTTAGGGTTTTACATGAAGTTGTCATTTATTTTATTTAAATAGTAAAAATAAGAAAATGCATAATGAAAGAAATAAAAATACTTTATTGATTAGTGGAGGGTAAGAGGTGTTAGAGATTTAGTGTTGTGAGACAATAAGACAAATAGTAATTTTTAAATTGTTTTGAGTTTAAAAATAGGACCTGCTATTTTGAGTTTCAAATGTCAAGAGAAGACGATTTGCTTTAGATTAAAAAGTGTCATGATACATAATATGGGACATCACATTTCATTTTTTGTGAAATACTTTTATTTCTATGGTAAAATTTTCTATTTTTTCAAGAATATATATTATTAATTTGTATGGGCTAAAATCCAAAGGCCCAAAAAGATGTTGGGTTTAGACCCAAATCCACAACAACTAATTTATAAAGGTGAGTTTTTGAACAAACAATTAAACTTGAAATAGTAATTTCTCATGAAAGATTGATACTAAACAACTTATGGGATTAAAAATAGTAATAAGGCAAGTTTTTCTTTATTTCTTCTTCCTCAGAATGACCAAGGAGCTTTTACTTTTAGTAAAATACAAGATTAGATTTTTGTTTATTGTATTATCTCTTTTCACTCTCTTTTTGGGGATCCAATCCTTGTACAAGAAGGATCTTTTCCATTTTGTAGTCCCACTACTTCAATCCTAGCCCTCCACTTGGATGATGGATGGTCTTTCTCCTAGATACTTGTCCCATTCTATTCTTGTAGACATTCCTTGACCATTCCTAGAACTCTTCTTTCATTTTCTTTCTAGTTTTTTATATGATATTAGTAGAGTGCGGGAGAGGGAAAAGGTAAGTATTGGTGGGAGATAAAATACAAAACGGAGGGAAATGGCAAAAGAATATGTTTGTCTCATTAAAAAATTGTTGAGGACAGTTTGGTAATTTTGCTTAGTTCAAACTGGCCATGACACTATATTTTTTGGGACTGTCCAATATATATTATCAATTTTATTATAGATCTATATAGATGTCATTGTTCAATGAACCCAATCAACTAGAAAAGCGAGTTTGAATGGAAGATGCACATCAGTATCTGACTATTATAAGTTATTAAAATATTACAATTTGAGTACTGGTAATTTTGATCAAGTGGCACTACCCCTTCGATTAAAGGTAAGAGGAATAGATACTATCAAAAGGTTAGAGGGACGAATTATAGGGGCGACAACATATGTGGGGGATGGTAAAGCATGAAGTTGGTTATTTGTCTATATCTACCAAGATTAACAATGCCATTATAATTCAAAAATTGGCAAATGCAATTATATGAGAGGTGGAAATATTGCTGAGAGAGGAATAAGAAAAAAATTAGGAAGGGACCAGAAAGGAGTACTTGTTGCACAATTCAGTACTTCCTAGCCTCATGATAATATCTATCTTATAGTTGATTGGCATAACTATCAATGTCATGGTCAATTTTCTTTTTGGTCAATTACTTCCATTGTTAGATAAACAAGGAAAAAATCTAAAATATTATACGTGGTTGATAAGTGACATGGGAATCAAATGTGTGCTAGTATGAATCAGTTGGTTATGGTCTTAACAAATTGAAATTGCTGGTCTTCCATAAGATATTTATATTAAAAAAAAATAGTGTATAACATAGCTTAACCTTTAAGCCAATGTTGATTATTGAAATTCAAAAACGGCTTTATGATATAACTTTTAAATTAATGACTTGAAGCCTTGAAGGTAACCCATATTTTGTATGTTTCAAAATATATGATCTTGTAGAAAATTTTTGTTCCAAGTATTTATGTAAACAAAGAATAAGGATTGTGATATCTGGAACATTTATCTGCAAGTCTAATTAAATCTAGGAAATGGACTCTTTAAGCCATGATAATTAAGGTGCAATCCTACTATCACCATACTATCTCTAAGCTTTAATTGTATTTAGGCGGAGCTTTGCCTAGTGGAGGTCTCAAATCTCATGATTATGAACTAGCATTCTTAGAATTATTTACAACAGACTTGGTGGTATAGTAATATATGATAACTGGATTAAACTTTGACGGTTCAATTTAGCTTGTCTAATAAAGTTGATTTTAAACTATCTCAAAAAAAAAAAATATATATATATATATATATATCTCGAATTAAAGTTTTAAGAATCCAAGTATCCAAGTATGATAGAATAATGTTAATACAAGCCATGGCAACCATGAATTGTTTTTGTTTCCTCTCATAAAGTTACCTAGATGATTTTGAACTTGTTGGGTTTCACTCAGAGGTAGGTATTTGTAGAGGTGGATTCAAGAATGTCATTTCAAGGGGTAAGATTAATTGAAAGCAAAGCTTGAATTAAAAAATGTAATATGAGTAATAAAATAAACAATACAAATCATAATTTAAATGTAAATTTTAATTTATTTTTTCATGTCTAGTGTCAATTCATTGAATTGCCCTGGATACCTTTAATTCTTATTTTCGAAATCATTGCTTGATTTATTCATTGTTTAAGTACATGTCCTAAAAATTTGACTTCAAAATGTTTCTTGATGATAGAAAGTTGACCCCCACCATATTCACTTGTATTTACTGGACAGAATTTTATAGGACATGCTTATATTTTTTAAAAAGAGTAAAATGAGTATTTTTAAGGCAATGATTAATTAACTATTTTAGGAAAGTTTAGATACCATTTTCATAAGAAATATAAAATGCCCTAAAAAAACTAATTTTTTTATAAAATTTTTCTAAGAATATTTCATAAATTAATGGACAAAATATCCAAAATATCGGTTAACTTTTCTTTTTCTTTTAGAAAAATATCCAAATTCCAGCGGGCAATGCGCTAGGGAGATCAGGTGGTCAAACCCAAGGTTGGGCCACTTTGATGATTGGATATAGGCCACAAAGTTTTCGGGAAACAATCCAATGTGGGCCTCAGGAGAGATTTGACAGAAAGTGGGCCTAAAGTTAATGACACAAACTAAGCTTTCCACTGATCGTTTGGTCCTGTGATCATATTTATATGTGGTCCTCTTACTTTGCAACTAGGTAGTAGCCTAGTTCTAGTACTTTTTATTTTTATTTTTATTTTTTTGAGGAAAAGTCTAGTACTTTTTATTTATTTATATTTTGAGGAAAAGCTTAGTACTTATAATTCAAGGAACAAGTTAGCCGATGTTAAAAAAGTATTAATTTAAGAAATATTTTTAGAAGTTTTATACAGAAAAAAAGAATAAATGATTTTTTTTTTTTTTAGTTTTTATATTTATCGTAAAAATAGTATCAAAACCTTTCTTAAATAATCCATTAAAAAGTTTCTTAAGCACACTTGTTAGCGGAACTCTATAATACTAATGCAATTTCAAAATTGAAATAGGTGATAGTTCTAAATGTGTCATGAGAGCTCTAAAATTAGAATGCACATTCAAATTATCATGTACTTTTTGATGGGCCCCTTAGGCAAAGCCCACAAAGGTGACTGGAAGTTAAAGAGGACCCAATATTCTTTGCTCAGCTCAAGAAGGTATCCCATGAATTGTCCAATTGAAAAAGTTGCTAATTTTTCTGGGGGTACTTAAATAAGTTAGTTTACTATGGTTATTTGTCATTAAGCAGTATGATGACAATAAATCATCTAGGTCTAAACAAAACAAGAAATTCGAGAACTGAAAAAGCTTAAATTGGATCAAGCTTTGGATATCATTCAATTCTAAATCATTGAAAAGCCTAGAATGCTATAAATAGAGTGTTATATACAAAAGTAAATAAACTGTCAAGGAGGGCTAAAAGCAATAGAAAATGTCAAGTTTTATGAACAGGATTTTCGAGGTGTATAAAAATGTTTTGGTATAAACATTGTTGCACACATAATAATGTATGCACTTTTTATACACAACTGGAAAAGAAATAAACTTTAACTTCAAATTACGATCGCAGTTACTTTTTTAAATATGCACAAGTGTGTGCAATAAACACTATACAATATTTTGAAAGTTCAGAGAGTAGGTTGATCTTTCTTCAAATTACCTCTAGTCAGATCAGATATACATAGAAAAGTCTGATGAACAGGTCTCCCAATGTGTATAAAACATTTGTGCCCCATCAAAGAGAGACTGGTTGACTATCATATTGCATTTGGGGCATGTGACTGGGAAGATTTGGCCGTAGCGCATAGCATAATTGCTTGGTTAAGGAGTGAAATGTACTATTGCATAAATATTGTTTGAGGTGTATCTACATACTTCAATTGTCACATCTTCTTTGTTCCATAACAGCCATACTCCATCGTCAAGCAAAACCGGGTCTATGCGATATGAACTAGAGAATCCAATTTCCTTGATAGCTTGAACTGCATCATCACGACGACTACTTATTCCGAAAAGCAGTACAATGGAGGGGTTTTCAAGTTGCTTAAGATATTTCATTGTTTGGATGAGCATTATGTTATCTAAGCCATTATACTTCCAGCATAGTAGTTTCTGCAAATGATAACAGTTGGTCATGACATCGCTAACTCTTGGCAGAAAGCTCATTTTACGTTGGTTTATCATCCCATTAGGCGCGACAACAATGTCAAAACTTGCAACCATTGATTTGATGTTGTAAAGAGTAGGAAGAATTTCGGTGCTTACTTTTGTTATTGTTTTGTTGCTTATCTCTTTGTGTACTATTGCGTTATGTATTGCTGTGGAGTATAACTGGAAGCTTGGAATGACCATTGGAGAAGGCCGAGGGGAGCTAGTCGCCGAGAATGAGATCTGTGGGTGGTTCCCTTGTGGTGGTGTTGGTATAGTGTGGCATGCTTTATCGACCATTGTATTTGAATTCTGAGGCAATGTGTTGGATGAAGATGCAATAGAGAATTCAGGTAACCCTTTTGGTTTTAATGGTTTTTCCAGTGGGCTAATGGGAGCTTCATCTTGAGAGTTCAATGACTTTGTCATAGAATGTGATGGTATGTCCTCACGAGGATGGATTAGTGTTCCTTCTTCCATAGGAGACAAGGATGTACCTTCTCTAGGTAGGGGATTCTGTCTTTGCATCAATCTGGAGTTCGATTTTGTATTCACCTTAAGATGAGAAGAGATTTTGTTGGAATATATAGCACAAAATGGTTTGTAATACTTTTTGTGTTTCACTTTATATTCTACAAATTACTTATCGACATGTATTTATTTACCTTCTTTATAGAACAATTAAAGTTTAATATGAAAAAAAAAAATTAA
Source organism: Quercus lobata (assembly GCF_001633185.2). Taxonomy (NCBI): domain Eukaryota; kingdom Viridiplantae; phylum Streptophyta; class Magnoliopsida; order Fagales; family Fagaceae; genus Quercus; species Quercus lobata. The sequence goes on along the minus strand of NC_044907.1, from coordinate 16,504,901 downwards.
TAGACACATGATATACTATGTTAGTGGAATATAAAAGAAAACACAAAAAGTGATATAAAGAATTTGTATTTAGATTTAAAAAAAAAAGTGTATTCATTTAGTATATATTATCAAACAATATTATTAAAACTAATATAGCTGGAGGCGTGACATATTGCATGTACAAGATATATTTGAAGAGGATATTTTTCAACCCTAGACTCCACCCTTTTTATAATAATAAAATTCCACCTATTTATATATGATGTCTTTCAAATTATCAATTTGTTCTATTGACATCATAATTTAAATGAAATATAGAAAATTTGTCCTCAATCCTAGTTTTTTTTAGGGAGAAAGTCAAACCAATTGAGATCAAAAGTATATTGAAGCCTATATTAAATATAGAATAATATTAGGGATATAATATTTTAAATAACTATATCCATGTGCACTTTTGGTCTTAATTGAGAGTTAATTGAAATATGTATGTAGTGTAATTTCAAAATTATAATGAAAAACCACAATTTCCATTTAATTTAAACCTCAATTTAGATAGTATGAGGTATATTGATACAATTGTCACAAATTGGGGTATCATTTGAGCAAATTTATAGTTTGAGGGGGACAAATATTATAAATTTAGCGAAAGCTTACGGTGGAAAATTGTAATTTCCCTTAATATGAGAATAACTTTTGTTAGAAGAAAAAAATAGCACACTTAATAATGAATAATATTACTTAATATTATAAAAATGTAATTATACAAAAACAATATGCAAATTCTGATATTAAACAACATTTCATAACAAAACATAGAAAGGAAGTTTAGACTTACAGAAACATTGGCCTTCGGAGGCTTGAGTTCATCATTCTGCGGAAGATTGCTTTGAGGTTCAGATAGTTGAGCACAGGTAGTACTGATGTAATTAGAAGAAGAGCAGCAAGGAAAATTCTTCTGTAGATGCCCATAACGCCTACACATAGAACACACCATATCCAAATCAAGTCCCTCATACACGATTGCTTGCAGTTTCACACCAATCTTTATATGATCATGAAGTGGACGGTTTAGATCAAGTGTTACACAAAACCTTGCAAACTTACATGTCTTCCTTTTTTCAGTGTTGGGGTCAATTTTGAGAAGTCTAATACCAATACATACTGCAATTCTGGACAGAAAATCATAGTATTCTATTGGAAGTTCTGGCAACTTAATCCAAACATCTACATGTTTCATATTGGTCTCTGAAGGCTTGAAGTTTGGAACCCAATTCAAAAGAGTTACACAGTAATTTGGGATCGAAAAAGGGTGCTTGGAAAGTACCATGGAATAGTCTGAAAGCTCTGAAACATTCAACAAGAAGAAACCAAGACCAAGATCATTGAGCTGGTAAGGTCCAAAAGGAGACAATAGGCGAGCAAGGCGTGTGTAGAGGTTGTGATACTTGATCTTTTTGCCATGTACATAGATGAAAAAAGAGTATCGAAATCGATCAATGATTGGAGCCAGCTCGGTGGGGTTGAGCTCAAAAGTTGAGAACTTGTTTGCATCCATGCCATGATCATCACCACCTTCTTGGCATGCACTGAGGTTGAGGCTAAAAGTACTCTCTGATTCATCGGAAAGAGCTTCTTCAACATATTCATCATCTCTATCTTTATTACCTAGGTGATCGTGGAACTGCTTGAACATGGTGTTGCTACGATTTTCCTTTGGGATTTGGCTTACAATATTGTATGAGAGCGAGAAAGAGAGAGAGTTTGTGTGTGTGTGTGTTAGGAAGAGATGTTGAGGCAATGAATTTAGTGGATGTGTGAAATTTAAAACCCTTCATAAATATAGGTAATGAAATTACATGTTCTTAGCACAAATAATTAATTAGCAATGTCATAATCCATTAGTTAGCAATGTCAACATTTCATCACTCAGCTACGTAAGGACATGAGAAATAACAGTATGAAACATGCCTCAGTTTTTATTTTAGTAAGAAATAAATTGAAATTAAAAAAAAAAAAAAAATTGTGATGAGTAAAGTCAAACCTTTTTTTTATTAAAAAAAACAGAGTAAAAGCAAATTCAAGTCTATGTTATAAAACACAGAATAATACTAGGAAAATTGTTTTTTTAATTATTAAAAGTTGACAGTTAAATATTAGCATTGATACAGCTTGTTGAATACGCTAATAAGGACGTGGAAGTAAAAGCATAAAGTATAGAACACAAATAATACATGAGGGTTACATAGTTCAGCTTAACAGCTTACATCCATGGAGGAAACTCTAAAAGACTACATCAATAATATATTAGAATGTAGTATAAATCATGTGTTACAATGAACCATAACATATGCATATATAGTAGACTAAATCCTAGACTAATAGATTTCTAATACAAGTAAGAGACTTGGCTTGTACATAAAGTAGAATTAAGCTTGAACCTATACTGATGAGCTAATATATCTTTAACATTGACAAAATCATGACTGTTTTGAAAATTTTTAAAACTTTAACAAGCTATTCATTGTAATTTGCTAAATTCTTAAAATACTAATTAAAGAGCTTTTTAATTAAATCTTTTAAAACTTAGTGATTTAATTTTTTATTTATCAAAATCTTAAGGTTTAATTCGTTGTTTCTAAAACTATAGTGTGGGGCCCAAATGATTTATGGGTCAGGCCCATCTACCCGGGGAGAATCCAAAGGACCAAGCCAAGGAGGGCTATGGCCCAAGCTCGACAAGATAGCCTATGGATACAGCCGAGGGCAGTTCAGTCCTCGGCAGACCCAAAGTCCCCCCAGAAAGAGGGGTAAAAACGGTATAGGACTGAAACTTGGAAGAAAGATCTAAAATATCCAGGGAAAGCTGCCCTTACTGCCATTCAATACTCTTAACCTGACATAGCCGCGTTCTTTGGCTTTTACAACCACCCCCAACGACTTTGGGTATGGGCTGATGGGACAAATATCAGCCTTGGAAATGTTGACCCTATACGTGGACGAAGGACAGTGAACACAGGCGAGTATAAAAGGAAAAATCAGTAACGTAGAGAGGGGGCTGGGAAAAATGGCCAAAAACCAGAGCCTCCCAGCCTACCTCCAGGAGAAAGACTCCATGGGTGAAGATAACCTAGACACGCACGAATACCACGAAAAACCCACCGCCTGGCGATCAAGGCCTAGCCTTTTAAACCCACGCTCTACAAATGATATTGTTTGGGCCTTTTTACGTGGCGCGAACCCGATACTGTTACGGTCCGTCGCGAATCGTGTCCTTACAATTGGCGCCTTTTGTGGGAAAGGCTTGTGTGTTGGTATAGGAGGTGGGTCGATAGAGTTTCTTTGTTATTTCTAACCGTTGGTTATATAGTTCTAGTATAAAGTTCTGCTAGGGGCTACGTTTCTTGACTAGGGGCTTGGCTGAGGAGCTAACTCCCTTAAAGCCAAGGTCCCCCGTAAAGAGCAAACTAGGCACTTGGTAGCGTTAATCGTATGGATAAACTCTAGGGGCTTGGCTGAGGAGCTAACTCCCCTAAAGCCAAGATCTCACACAAAGAGAAAACTAGGTTTTGGACAGAACCAAGGCATTGCATAGTCCTCGGACTCAAGCCTATGGGAAAACCAACTACCTGGATGAGGAAAACTGGGTTTTGGACAGAACCAAGGCATTGCATAGTCCTCGGACTCAAGCCTATGGGAAAATCAACTACCTGGATGAGGAAAACTGGGTTTTGGACAGAACCAAGGGATTGCATAGTCCTCGGACTCAAGCCTATGGGAAAACCAACTACCTGGATGAGGAAAACTAGTTTTTGGACAAAATCAAGGCATTGCATAGTCCTCGGACTCAAGCCTATGGGAAAACCAACTACCTGGATAAGGAAAACTAGGTTTTGGACAGAACCAAGGCATTACATAGTCCTCGGACTCAAGCCTATGGGAAAACCAACTACCTGGATGAGGAAAACTAAGTTTTGGATAGAACCAAGGCCTTGCATGGTCCTCGGACCCAAGCCTATGGGGAAACCAAGTACAAAAAAGAAAAATTACAAGTTTTGGACAGAACCAAGGTCTTGCATGGTCCTCGGACCCAAGCCTATGGGGAAACCAAGTACAAAAAAGAAAAAATTACAAGTTTTGGACAGAACCAAGGCCTTGCATGGTCCTCGGACTCAAGCCTATGGGGAAACCAAGTAAAAAAAAAAAAAATTACAAGTTTTATAACTGCTCGGATGGGAAAAGTCCCCGGCTCAGATACTGTAAAATGTTAAGGCCAATAAAAGTGTTAGGATGATGGTGGGGCACTCCACTATTCGGTAGCCTAAGGGGGCTGTTCATTTTTGCGGGTGATATGTCTTCGAACGATTACTTCCTACACCGCATAGAGCATCCAGTTCTAATCTCGGCATTTTTTCGGGCAATTACCGTTATTCATAGGTACGCATTGCTAGTTCAAGCAATTCTGTTAAAGTTGTGGTGACTTCTTTTTATTAGCAAGTATTTTGGCCTTAGTTGTCATTGATTCAAATGCTATATTATTGTGCTGAGCAGCGTTTGCAAATTTGTAAAAATATAGAGACAGAGCATGCGAAGTAAAATAACAACAATTTTTATTAATATGAAAAATTATTACAACGTACAAAGAGGGGCTCAAACAAGCCTATACAAAAGGTGAGCTGCCGAAGCAACCCTAACATTCGCAGTACAGATAAGTAAACAGCCAGGTGTCTTTTAAACTCGTCTTCAAAGTCTCTCCAATTTCTGCCTCAGTATTGCTCATATCGAAAGAAGAACCTTCTTTGGAAAAAGATGAAGGAGAAGGAAGAAGAATTTGAAGGAGAAGGAAGAAGAAGATGGAGGAGATGAATGAAGAAGATGGAGGACATGAGTAAAGAAGGAGGAGAAGAAGAGAGAAGAGATGAAAAGAAAGAAAAAGGAGCAAAAGAGGGAGAAAGAAAAGCACCAGGATGGAACTGGTGCTGGGAAGACTAAGAAAGGGAGGCAAAAGGAGGCGCCAGTGAACGAAGAGAGGAAGAAGCAGGGGCACTTAGTCCCTGCCTCGATCCTGACTCCCAACACACTGGAGCCATATTAGGTATGCTCATGAGAGCGCGGTTGGTACTGATGATGGGTGTTCTCGACTCAGTCACGCCGAAAGTTTGACGTGACGAGTCCCTGCTTCGGATTTTGGCTGAAAGGAAGGTAAGACGAATCTTAAGCCTCCGCCATCCTTGCCCTGACCGAGCCATTTCGAGCTTTATTAGAACATGACGCTTTGAGGAGGGGTATGGTTTCTTCATCATTTGTTATGGTGAATGTACTGTGATTTAGTGTATAACTACTGGGTTAAGTAAACGCTAAGGGAGGTAAAGGGTTTCAAATCTCAGAAAAATAAAAGGGTCTCTGCACGAAAGTGATAGCCTCCTACTTGTCTTCTTATAGGAAGAGCAAAACGGAAGGCATTAAATTCGTTCAGGTTTCCAAAAGAATCTGAAAACGAAGATGTGTCCGTTCCATTTCTCCGCCTCGTCAGACGAACCGTCGAATGTAAATGAGTCTCGTAAAGGGAAGTCATTAAAAGCGTGTTTTGAATAATCAAACGACGAGAACGCGTCAGGAGTAAAATCAAAAAACGCCTCGTAGATCAGTATATTTCTTGGACAGACGGAAAACCGTCAGCATTAATGAAGGGCCGAATTAAAGGAGCCATCATAAAAGCTCGGCATTACCAAAATCCCCTTTCCAACCAAGAGGTTGGACAGCCGGGTTTTGAGGGGCTATTGTGGGGCCCAAATGATTTATGGGCCAGGCCCATCTACCCGGGGAGAATCCAAAGGCCCAAGCCAAGGAGGGCTATGGCCCAAGCTCGACAAGATAGCCTATGGATACCGCCGAGGGCAATTCAGTCCTCGGCAGATCCAAAGTCCCCCCAGAAAGAGGGGTAAAAACGGTATAGGACTGAAACTTGGAAGAAAGATCTAAAATATCCAGGGAAAGCTGCCCTTACTGCCATTCAATACTCTTAACCTGACATAGCCGCGTTCTTTGGCTTTTACAACCACCCCCAACGACTTTGGGTATGGGCTGATGGGACAAATATCAGCCTTGGAAATGTTGACCCTATACGTGGACGAAGGACAGTGAACACAGGCGAGTATAAAAGGAAAAATCAGTAACGTAGAGAGGGGGCTGGGAAAAATGGCCAAAAACCAGAGCCTCCCAGCCCACCTCCAGGAGAAAGACTCCATGGGTGAAGATAACCTAGACACGCACGAATACCACGAAAAACCCACCGCCTGGCGATCAAGGCCTAGCCTTTTAAACCCATGCTCTACAAATGATATTGTTTGGGCCTTTTTACGTGGCGCGAACCCGATACTATTACGGTCCGTCGCGAATCGTGTCCTTACATATAGTATTTAATTTATTATGTCCTAAATTATAGGGTTTAAATATTATTATCTCCAAATGAATTCTAGATCAAAACTCACTATCTTCTCATATTAAATCTCAAACACAACTGTCTTCTTCCATTTAAATGGAATGAGACTTAATTTGTTATTCTTTAAAACTCGGAATTGTTACTTTTCCTATGTTTAATTTGCTACTTTTTTAAACTAGAAGATTTAATTTGTTGATGTAAAAATTGGGTTTTGCAAAACTGTTTGAGTGGATATTTTTTAGTCAAAATAAAAGTGGATCCTACCTATCTAGAAGATTAGCATCATATGTTCAATTGCCGAAAACCTTTAAATTGTGAATGAGAAATTGACTCATATATCCCTACTTGGATATGGGCGAGAGTAATGTTTTTGCTTAAATTCCACGTAGAAAAGGAAATAGAGAATTTTCAGGTTTATATACCTATATGTGTTGGACAATGACATTGACCAAAAGCGGTAGAAAGTGGAAGACCAACCCATTGGGCCTTTCACTTACCCACACATGCCTATCACCAAGCTGAGCCAAGTTGGGCTGGGTGTGGTCTGATTTCTTTAGACATGGTACCCCTTTGGGGATAACATGCTTACCTAATTAAGCCCCAGATGTTGGAAAATTTTCCTGAAACAATGTTTTAAGAGATCAAGATCAAGAAAACACAGATTTAAGCCATAAAGGATGTTACAAAGAATATTGCTTTGTTTACTCTCACTTTAGGGTACACGTTTTTTCATCCACAGCCTACAGGTCTCGGCTTTTAGTGAATTAATTCATGCATAAACCGTCTATTAAGGTCTGTGGAGCTATCTTGCACGGAAAGAAAACAATTTTTTAGTGAATTCTACAATTTAATATCTAGAGCCAATGATAAGTTGGACTAATGGCACTAGGTACTGTGTATTTAGGAGTTGAAGGCAAGGGGAGGGTTACTAACAACAATATTATATGAATAGATTTTAAGTTATACCTTATATAACTCTAAATAATGTTACACCACTTAATAACTTTTTATTAGATTAATTTTTAAATAATCCAAGCACTGAATTATATGTTCACTATGTTTTTAACAATTGAATAATATTAACACTTGAGGGTTACTACTAATTTAAAGGCAAATAATCCAATTTTTTAATGAATAGTAAGCTTATCTGGGCGCTACAAATTAAAATATAAATTCTTCTAGGGCTTACACTTTACGTAAGAAGGACATGAGGGCCTAAGGCAATGGCATTGTCAAAACTAATGGATATTGGATGGGCCATGATGAATATTTAATTAATTAACTAGAAGATAAGGTAGATTGAATGAAATATAAAATATTTCTATTTGCCAAAATAACAAAATCTAGAGGATGCACAAGTAATTGGTCATTGCATCATCCAAGAATTACTCAAATAATTAAATTGGATTTGTTCAAATGCTACATAAAGAAATCGATGCACCATATATTTAGAAGAGCAGAAATATATCAAGACTATGCAATGTCTTCCCAGTTTTCTTCTTTGCTTCTGATGACTGGTATATCACAGAAAGCAAACCCAAATGACCTTTCGAAAAACAATGTCAAAGCACTATATGGCTTAAATTATTCAAAGAGTAAGCATCCAAAAAGAACAATTTTCAACCTTTCGGCCTATAAGACTCAGAAAAAACAATCTCCATCCTTTAGGCCCAAAAAATAAATTCACACCCAGATTTTTAGCCACCACAGAAGCAAATTCCAACCTCAAAATACCCCTAAAAGAATTCATCTCTCTTTCATTATGGCCAAGAGAAAGAACTTATTTGCTACCTTTTGTAGAGGTCCTAGCTATTACTTATGAGTTCTGTACTTAAAAAAGGGTCCACAGTCCCCACCATTCATAAAATATTATCACCTTTGATTCAGAAAGACAGTTAAGTGTTACCTAATATTTTCACATTCGATTCAATTAAGATTTTCTTTATTCAAAGCTGCTAGAAGAGAGAACGCACAGCCATCCTCATTGTGTATGGAATTATTTCTCTTTTAAGTGCTTTTTGTAGTTTTTCTTTTTCACATGTTGGTAGGAAAGGTAATCAGGTAGTTCACTTGTTAGCAAAACATGCTCAGGGTGTTGAGCAATTTGTTACTTGGATTGAGGAGAGCCCTTGTTTCTTAGAACATGCTCTCTCAGCTGATGTAATTACTTTTTGTTCATGTTAATGAATTTTCAGTTTCCTATAAAAAAAAAATATAAAAAAAAAAAAGGTCTATGAGTGTGAGGATAAGGGAGAAGAGATGAGGAGATGTGTAATAGAGAGAGAGAGAGAGAGAGAGAGATTTAGGAATTTTACAAATTTTAGAAAGTTTTAGGAAAGGTAATCTAACTCATTGCGAAATTTGGGTTTTTTTTTTTAATCTACATGGCGGTATAGTTGGCAATTTATGGCATATAATTTTTTTTTTTATTATTCTGTTTGACACGTCAGATTTTTCCATCCAAAAGATAATGGCAAGTATCAAATTGACAGGGCATTGAAAAGGTTAGGGACCAAATTTACAAATTTTAGAAAGTTTTAGGAAAGGTAATCTAACTCATTGCGAAATTTGGGTTTTTTTTTTTTTTAATCTACGTGGCGGTATAGTTGGCAATTTATGGCATAGAATTTTTTTTATTATTATTCTGTTTGACACGTCAGATTTTTCCATCCAAAAGATAATGGCAAGTATCAAATTGACAGGGCATTGAAAAGGTTAGGAACCAATTTGACAAATGGTGTAAAGGATAGGGACTAACTTTGTAATTTATCCTAAATTTTTATTAGATTAATCTTTAAAAAATCCAAGCGTTGACATCAAAAAAAGAATTATATGCTCACTATGTTTTTAACACGTACACCAAGTTTTGTGTCAATCAAATGTCATTTACCATTTGATCTAGAAGCCCATATATTATGCATAATTTTTCAAGCATAGGGAGTATAACTATAAAAATATAATTTAATCTAACGTTAGATTTGTTAAAATTCGCATCCAATCAAAAAAAAAATGAGTGGTGTAAATATAATATAATTTAGAGTTACATCGGGTGTAACTTAAATCTAACCCACAATATATATATATATATATATATATATATACACACACACACAATTGAATAATATTAACATTTGAGGGTTGCTACTAATTTAAAGGCAAATAATCCATTTTTTATGAATAGTAGGCTTATCTGGGCGCTACAAATTAAAATATAAATTCATTTCCCTAGGATTTACACTTTTACTTAAGAAGGACATGAGGGCCTAAGGCAATGGCATTGTAAAACTAATGGATATTGGATGGTCCATGATGAATATTTAATTAACTAACTAGAAGATAAGCTAGATTGAATGAAATATAAAAATATTTCTATTTCCCTAAATATTCCCAAGTCACCACATCAAAATAAATGTATATATTCCAATGTCACTATCCAATTTTTTTTTTTTTTTCCTAGAGTCTTAAAAAACATTTTACCTGTGGAGTACCAGTAGTTTTGGTCAAACATCAAATGGCACCGGCCCTTTGACAAAATGTAAGAGATATCTCAAGGGGCAACAGCATATGGGGATAGAATGGGTTTAGGAAAAAAGAAGAGTATCCCATATTTTTGTAATCCAATGTAACAAAAGAAAGGTAAAAGATTAAGTTGGGTTTTTTGTAAATTTAATGGATTTTCTAGGGACAAAAAATGAGTTTAGTAAAACGCAGGAAATAGGTTTCTTCCATTTTTGTATATATAATTGAGACTAACTTGTAGATCAAAATTGTTGAAATAAATCTATTAACAATATGGATGAACAATCATTTGAATTTTTTTGAATTAATAAGCCCAATGATTAGTTTTTTCCATTAAAAGTTGGGTAATAGTTTATATATGAGTAAAAAAAGAATTCCAATTTTTCTTGATGGACGGAAATAGACCGAATGGACCGAAGTGGACTGAAATTGACCGAGTGAACTGAAATAGAAGGAGTGGACCTAATTGGACTAAAAGGAACTGAATTGGACCAAATAAACTAAAGTGGACCGAAATAAAACTGTATGGACCGAATTGGACTGAAAATGTGGCGTTAGTATGACTCAACAGGAGTTTAGTAAAAATAAAAGGTACGTTGCAGTTTTTAGATATTATATAGATATAGATGTGTATATATATATATATATATATATATAGATTTCATAGATGCATCAATGCATCATGCATTTCCATGCATTTCCTTAAAATGGCCCATATGATGATCATAGAAGTAATCATCAAATACTTATATATACAAACCCTCTTTTTTTTTTTTTTTTTTTTGTGATTAATATTGGCTGATGTTTTATAATGTTTCAATTCTGGACCGGATTTTATTTGCGTCTACAGTCAATGTCATGGACAATTTCTTCCACTGCATTTTTTTTTGGTAAACAATTTCTTCCAATGCTAGAAAAACAAGCAAAGAAAAGAAAATATTATGTGATGTTAGTGACACGGGGATCAAGTGTGTCCTGTATGAGTTAGTTGATTATATGGTTTTAACTAAACAAATAGAAGTTGAACCAATGTATCTTATTAGATGATTGGTCATATATAAACTCGTAGTTAACTGATTGAAATCTCTGGTCTTGTTGAGTTTCACTCAAGGGGTTACAGGTGTTTGTAGTGTACTCAGAAATACTTCAATTTAAAGGGGCAAGAGGAAAAGGCAAGCATAGCAAAATTGAAATAGAAAACGTTAACTAACACATAACTAACAAAATAAATAAATAAAATTCAATTTTCCATGCAAAAGTTAATTTAAATGTAAATTATAACTGATTTTTTCTTGTCCAGTGTCAATTTACACAATGACCTCTATAATCTTTTTGAAATCACTGCTTCCTGATAAAAATTTGGACCTTGCAGCATTACTCAACGGGTGTCAAGTTTCATATTGGATTCTAGAACAGATTGACCTCTTAACATATTCATTTGTATTTAATTTGAATTATAATCGTATAGTGTATGCCTAATCTTTGATAAATACCCAAATTCCATCTTCAATGAGCTATAGAGGTGGTCAAACCCAAGTTTGGCCCCATTTGAGATATAGCCTAAAGTTATCAGACTAGGAACAGCCCAATGTGCATAAAATGCTATTAAGTTCCTGGGCCTTAGGAGAGATTTGATGGAAACTGGGCCTAAAGTAAATGACACCAAATAAGCTAGCTTCCATTGACCATTAGGCCCTGTGACTATATTATATGTAGTTCTTTTGGAAACTAGCTAGTAATACTAATGCAATTTCAAAATGTTGAAATAGTTGACCAGTTCTAAGATCATGTATATCCTGACCTCTAAAGAATAGAATGTACATTCAAATGATCATGTATATCCTGTGCCAAGTGCCAACCTGTAGATGCATTCAATGCATTAACTCGAACACTTAAATACACTTTATGATGGACCCCTTGGGCAAAGGTGAAAGCTCAAGAAAGCAGGCATCCTATGAAGTGTCCAATTGGAAAAAAAAAGTTGTAAATTTTTTCTGGGGTGTTTAAATAAGTGAATTTAATATTGACATTAAGCAATATAATGAGTAATAAATTATCATCTGGGTCTAAACAAAAGATGAAGTTCGAGAATCTGAAAAAGCTTAAAAGTGCATCAAGCATTGGATATTGTTCAAAATCTAAATCATTGAAAAGCCTAGAAAGCTATAAAATACAGCATATTGAAAAGTAGATGGTACTGCCATTGTAGTCTGTAGCAGTACCAAGGTTGCAGCAACCTTTAATCCATATACCAAGTTTTCATGTGTCATTGTTTAGCAGTAGTACCTTTGATTATACTCAACCATCCTATTAAAACAATGGCTTAAATGGTGATTGATTTTTAGGGAGCGAATCGAGCTGCTACAGCCGCCTAAAGTCTGAGCAAACTGTGCTTTTGGGAAAGTGGTGCTGTGCATTGATAGATGATCTTAGATATGTGAGTCTGTCTGATAATAATCATGGTGGTATGGAGTAAAGAGAAGAGAGATTGGAAAGTGAAGTGTTTTCCAAATTTGACGAGGTTTGTCAGCACCCTTTCTCTTGAAACTTAGCTTTCAATCTGTATAATCCCCAAGTTTCTAGTCTGTCTGTCATCAATCCCAGCACCTATTCTCTCTCTCTCTCTCTCTCTCTACTGTATAATAGTATGTGCATGTGAGGAGGGTATGTATGTGTTTTACAAATTTATTTCTTGCTGGATATTTGTAGATTGGGTCCGGCTTGTGTCCAGTAAAAATTCTCACTGAATACGTTGGAGTTTGGACACGTGTCCAAATCTTACCGTGTCCAGTGAAAACTCAAAGAGCTGTTATCAATGAGTTGTTTAATCTTATTTTCTTGGGATTTATAAAAAATTTTGGTTGGTTTGATTTCTTGCGAGTCCCAAATGAGCTGTGTTGCTTTCTTTATTGCTATGTTCGAAGTTAAAAACTCTTTGATTTTCAGAACCGAGGAATTAGGCTGGATGGCTCTTCAATTGAAGTTGAATATATATATTTATGGGAAAAGTTAATGCAATGTCTTTTAATTAATGAGAGAGGTTTGGGTCCAGTGCATTGGACCCGATTGAATAATGACATGTGTCCAAAAATAGACACGTGTCACAATCCCAACGGGTCCAGTGTCACTGGATACTGAAACTAATCTGGACCCTTAATTAATTGGGTCTAAGGTAATTATTGAATCATATAAGAAAATGAGAAAATTTAAGTACATTACTTAGGTGTTATTCTTTAAATTCTCATTTTTAGATTTCTGTCATGTAACTACACTTAACTAAAAATACACTTTCATCCCATAAGAAAAAGACACGTGGTAAAATCTTAAGAGAAGAACATAAGGAACAACACCTAAATAATGTACCTAAATTTTGCCCTTTAGAAAAAGTTTTAATATCACTTTTATATGAAGAGAAATGCTAACAAGTGCCCTTAGGGTACTGGTTAAGAATCCAGTTAAAGAAAGTTTTTATGGGAAAAGAAAAAAAAAAACAATTAATGTTTTAACAGCTTTTTTCATTTCCCATAAAAGTAACGTCAAAACTTTTCTAAAATAGATTCTTAATTAGTGCCCTAAGGGCACTCGTTAGCATGACCCTAATTTTGAAAATACTTTTTGAAAGTTTTTATGGGAGAAAAAAATAATTAAATTTTTTGATGACTTTTTATATTTCTCATAAAGATGGTATCAAAAATTTTCTAAAAGAGTGAGAGATACCCTTGGGTATTAAGAGCATAAAGAACATACAATTTGACGGTTAGATTTTCAAAATATATAGTAATATTTATTTTATTGAATACGGTTGTAGTCTTAGGTTACAACTAATTTTGTAGCTAAACTTTGTCTATATAAGCAAAACTTATAGAAAATTTAATTAGATTCTATAATTGAAGTCCAATTTTACGTCATGTGTCCTAAATTATTTATTTTTAAAAGGAGTTTTATTTTTTAATTTTGGAGTCAAATGTAGGACCACATCATAAATATCTATCTAAGTGAGTTATTGCATACAAAAAAAAAAAGTCTAGAATTAATGAATTGAAAAAAAAAATTAAATGAACAATTTACATTTTCTACCAATAATATTCTTACAAGACTTTTTAAAGAGTTAAAAAAATATAAGAACGACTATCCATAATATTTAAATTATATATATATAAGAATCATATTATGCATTTTAATGTATATCTTTTAAGTATATCCATGCATATGCATAGAGTTACAAGCTAGTTTATTTAATAATAAGGATTATATTTCTTATATTTAGGAGTTTTCTTATATGAAAACAATGGTACCGAAGGAAATGTATTCTCTAGAACTATGGGTTATCTGCATACTTATAACAATTGACAAAGACACATTTATGGATGAAAGCATATTAAGATCTGTGCACCCAATAAAAAAATTGTATTAATAACTTCTTTTTTTTGCTAAATGGATTAATTAAGTTATTTTTTTAGTATAATTAATTAATTAAGTTACATTTAGAGTAGTTCGTAATCGTTTATATATCCAAAATCAACCTAATAAACACCTATGAGCACAATCATACACTTCTTTTGTCAGTTGGATTTGGAATAGTAGAATCTTCCACCCAAATTTTCACACTATTACTTATGTGTATGTGATGTTGTTGGCCCAAAGTGAGAGAATTTGTGAGAGCGAAATGTTAGAGATATAAAAGTCTCACAATTTTTGTCATAAACTCGGTATGTGACAAGTTGTGAATAGTGGAAGTCAAATAGTGGGTTCACACTTCTACCACTCACAATTCGTCATGTGATGAGTTATGAAAAAATTTGTAAGACTTTATGTTTTCTTAACATTACTCTTTCCGAGAGAGTAAGTGAAATTATATGTGATAAATTCAGTGTCAATAATAGCACCACTGTTACAATTTCTCATAATAGTCCAATCCGCAATGGTTGCATCATCACTTTATGCATAATGGTTTTTAAGGGAAAACAATTATGCGAAGCTATAGATGTGTCATAATTTGCGTCTATGAGCATGAAATATGTGACAATCTATATGTGCTAGGCACAATGTCAGCTAGTGGAGAAGATATTTTGGTCACACTGTCATAGATACATGCCTTCTCTCTGATATTGACACTTGGTACGTCAAACCTTTTTTAGTGTACCATTCAACTATTCGTTACTCTTTCTCCTAAGAATCTGAATATTTTATGCCGATGGGTCTCTATGCCTGTGATACCCTTTTTCCCTTTCTCTTCTTTTGTTACAGGTCTGCCCTCTCCCATTAAAGTTAGGGAGGAAGAAAACTGAATCACATATCTCTTTATCTCTTTATCAATGCAATGGTAATAAGAAATCTTCTGGGGGTCTCAATCAAAGTGTGAAAGCATTGAGTACATCAACTAAAATTGAAGATAATAATGACAAGTTGGATCCCAAATTCTATAGAATCTTGTCCATTTTCATATCATATAGTAAGATATTTTAAAAATTTATAGAATTGTAACGATGTGCAAAGGTTTGCAACTGGTAATGAAACACCTATGAGAAATGATAAGGAAGGAAAAAGAACAATGGACTGCTAACAAGTATTAGCAATGGCATTTGCAGGGATAATGTTTGAGTACCAAGATCAAAATAACACATGAAATGGCTAACAGCTAGACATGGCAAAACGGGTCAGAAAATTCTGACCCGACCCGACCCGACCCGAAAAATACCCGACCCGAACCCGATTTTTTGACCCAAAGCAAAAACGGTTGACCCGTGACCCGACCCGTGTTTTGTGCGGGTCAACCTGACCTGACCCGCGACTCGAACCCGAACCCGAACCATTTTTTTAAAACTTTTTTTTTTTGGTAAAAAAAAAAGTGAAATTAAGACAATATTGGTTTAATTGTTTATTGTGAGCTTTAAGGAAACAATTGATGCATTTACATAACTGCATACAAATTAATTGAAAAATAAATGGTTGAGCATTCTGTAATGAGTAAAGATTTTTAGATATCAAATAGCAAAGTACATGCCAAGATAATCTGATTACAGTAAAGTTAAAAACAGATTTAAAATTGTAGATATGTGTGAGACACATTCACGAGTGTGAAAATAGTAAAGCTAAAGTATCAAATTAACATAAATTATGAATGTTTAGATCTATTTTTTAACAATTTATGTTCAAAATAAACGGCTTTTCAAAATAAAATATGATATTTCCTAGAGTGTGTGCTGCTTAACAATGATATGATCTTCATAAAAGAGACTAGGTATAAATAAGTAAGCAATCAAACTTTAATGTATATCTCAAATTGAAATAGAGTGTCAACCACAATTGATAATAGATTATAAAATTAATTTTTAAAATTGTAACTTTCTTATATGTTTTTATTCTTTATCAAATGAGTTATCCAATAAGTCATTTGTAATTTTTTTTTTTTTTTGAATGTTGATATTATGTCAAAATAAAACTTGTATATTTGTTTTACTTATCTTTGTGTTGTTTTGTTTTAGATAGCAATGTTAGGATTTGTATAATTTTAAAATTATTGAATAAATATTAAGAAGTTTAACTGAGTTTATTCTTGATATAAGTAGTGAATGCAAAATAATGCAGTTTACATCAAGTAATATGTTGCATAACTATCCAAATGGCAAATACATATTGTTTTCTTTATAAAAAAAATAAAAAATAAATAAAAAATTTCATGTGAAAAATACGAGTCAACCCGACCCAACCCGACCCGACCCGCAACCCGATTGACCCGAACCCGATTTCAACCCGCTTAAAATGACCCGTTTTTGACCCGTGACCCGTTTGACCCGTAACCCGATTGACCCGACCCGAACCCGACCCGACCCGCCCGTTTTGCCATGTCTACTAACAGCTAAGGATCCACTATTTCAACACCCCCCCACCTAACAAAAAAGATGCGGATGTTTAAGTTGATAAGTGTCACAAGATCTAGGGTCATGCTCTGACCGAACTATATGAGCTAAGTATGTAACAACAACCACATACAAATAAGTGCTTGTAAGACCTTACTTCTTCTTCTTTTTTTGGTTCTTTTTTTCTTTTTCTGCTAAGAAAAAATGAGTAGAGAATAGCGACTTGAGTTGACGTCTTTCACTTTTTTTTTTTTTTTTTTTTTTTTTTTTTTTTTTTTGCTGAATAAAAAGGGGGGGCGAAGGTGACCATTTATGACTAACCCCCCAGGGCGTGACTTAATAGGGGCACCCCCCTACTAGGGAATGTTGGATTGAGCCATCACTACTGTGACCGGGACGCCACAGACCTCACCCTAGCACCCAAGAGAGCCAGCAGGAGAGGCACAATGCAAGTTGACGTCTTCCACTTGGATGACACAAATTTTGCATATATCTATGTTATCATTTTAGTTATAAAGTTTTTTATTACAAGTGTGTGCAAGACCTCACTAAAAGTCATTATTTTTTTATAAAAATAATCTAGTTAGTTCAATAGCTTACAAAAGTATCAATGCTATTTTCTAAGAAATAATTCAAAATCCAAAACTTAAAAGCAGGACTTATTACAACTAAGGTAAAATCCACATATTATAAAACTTCCAACAGTCACACAAAAAGAAAATATTAATGCCTAACATATGTTAATGTTGTCCTAACCCTTCTCACAACCACCCTAACTAGCGTCTAATATGCTTGTATTTCCTTCAAAGATTCAACTACAATCTTATCCCCTTTGCAAATTTTGAGTCACCCTCTCTCTTTAGAACCCTATGTATATATGTTAATTTGAATGAGTTCAATTAACTGACAAATTGTCACTAAGGTTTTCTTAAAAACCCCTCGAAGAAATAATAGCATATTATAATCCCCATGATAACTTTCACTTAAAAAAAAAAAACATTCTACTTGTAAGGGCGGGTTTTGATTCCTAAGCCCAAAAAATGAATGGATTAAGGCTCAAAAAACCCAATACAATGAATTTGTAAAGATTGAGTTTAAAAGCTAGACTTCAATGGATCAAACAATACACACAGTTAATCAAAGATAGTAAGAAAGTAAGGGAAGATAAGTTCTGTGTAAAGAAAACCTTCCTCGGCAAAATTCGAGGAAAGTGATCCTTATGTATATTTCTTTTAAACTTGAATACAATTATAGTTCTTGTTGCTACATTATTTTCTTTATAGATTTTCCGATCCCTTCTCCCTAGAGGGTCTCTTACATTATATAGCTCATTTTAAATGATCTTGACTCTCCATTTGTTGATCGTCCAGGCCACTATTTGAGTGTTTATCCTATCAAACATCTTCTCAAACCCCTTGTGAGCTGCAGCAGCTAAGTCAGCATTGTTTAAGAGTCTTCTTCACATAAATGCAGTCAGGAGATTTGATGGGATGTATTAAATGTGGTAGTAGTCACCATCCCTTTAGTCACGTCAGGGCTAACATCTTCTTCGAAACTCTTTCTCTTTAGTATGACCTCCTATGGTAACGTGCCACTAACGTGGCCTTACTATTCGAGATTGTGACCTCCTCAACCCGATAATGGCCCCCTTGGCCATGGGTATGACACGTGACATAATTACCTTATTTAAATTCCTATACCATACACTACTTAATTACCTCAATTTAATAAACTTTGAATTTTTAAATTTTTATTTATTTATTTTTTGCATGTTACATGTAGATTTGTCACTAGGCAAGGTAGGTCACATTGGCATCCTATTGCATAAATTTGTTGCTATCAAGGCATAGGTCAATGTGCTAGACCTCGAAGAGCTATGTTCCCGACATAGCCTTGTAAAATATATGGTGAAGATTAACATAACTCGTAAAATTTCGTATTATTGAATTTCATTACATAAATAAATAAAACATTATAAAGTGAATGCTATAAATTCAAATCCTATCATAATATAAAATAGTCCAAGCTTTTACCAGGTGATTCGGACAGGAGTTTTTGCTAAAAGGCTAATTCTGACTTTCAATTTAGATACTATTTTGGTGCCCTCATAATAAAGAAACACCCACCCCTAGGTCCAAGGGTCAATTGGGACTTGTGTTCATGACTTGCAATTGGAATAAAAATAATATCTTACACATAATAGACATGACTTTGTGTGTATGTTATATATATAGCGTAAAACAGACATAAAAGCTTAGCCTAGATAAAGAGGAAGAAAAAGAGTGGGGCTAGACATAAATTGCATTGTCCCTACTAAATAAAGTTTGAAGAAAATAGTTGTGTATCATATTCTTAGATATAAATGGATATAAATCAAGTAATAATCAAGTAATTTGTGTTAGTATTATTGGTTAAGAACACAAATTTTGGTGTTGTGTTTGTCTCTAAACTCAAAAGTCTAAACTATTTATGTGTGCGTGTGGTATGCCCCATCAAAAAATGTAGGAGACAAAAGGCCACGATCTTGGTGACTGCAGCAACCCCAATAGGAGACCATCCTATAACATGGTACACATCAAAACAAGTGAGCAACATAAATTTGATGTCAGTGGTCGGGTCTGCTGTGTGTGATCCCCATCAAAACAACCAATGCCTAACATTTATGCTTGGCAATTCGAAACCCCCATGTGTCTACAAACCTATTGGATGACTATAAATGAATATTAATTCTTGAATGATTTGTAATAGTAATTAATGTAAGAACTATTACAGGCACGTTTAGGAATTTAATATTGGGGTCCTCTTTGTACCCTTAACCTTGGGATTCTAAGGTTGACACGCAGTTTATATCACAACCTCAGAGATTAAACTCAGGAAAATACATTATTTAGCATATGTTTTTGACATGAAAATTCTTAGGTAATTTTGGAGTATAGAGAAATAATATTTTTTTTCTCTCACATTTATGGTTGATTATACTATTTTCTGTACTTTAAAGGTACCTAAAAATTACTTGTCTTGATGTACTCTTTACCTTTTGACAAGGAAATTAAAGGAAATTCGAGTAATTTTAGGATTACATCTTTTATCACATCGCTATTTATAATTATCTTATAAAATACATTATGATTAATTGTTTGTTACTTTCATATTAATCTACTACTTTTCATCTACCACTCATAACATGCTATATCAAAATTATAGTAAAGTTGTGGCAACAGAAGGTGTAATCCTAGATTTTCTCCAAGTAATGTTGGGAAAGACAATGCAACATTCATAATCATTAAGCTCAATTTAGCAAAAAATAAAAAATAAAAAATAGATAAGCTCCTTCTCATCTCCCAAGTCTAATTATAGAAGATTCAGTTTGAAATTTTTAGTTAACAATTACTAAATTTATGGTGTCTCATGTTTATGATTGGAACCCCATTTCCCTCCCATCTACTATCTGCCTTTTTCATTTTTTTTTTTTTTTATAGAAAAAATCATAAAAAATGCTCAAACAAATATTATCGCTTCAAATGAGAGAGAGAGAAATGAGAGAGAGAGAGAGAGAGAGAGGTGTTGACAGTTGATTTAGGTTTTTTTTTTTTTTTTTTTTTTTTTTTTTTTTTTTTTAATAAATAAAATAACAATAATAATCCTAGTGTGTACGGAGAAATTTCAATTATTTTTGAGCCGACCTATATTAAAAAAAAAAAAAAAAAGGACTAAGAGAGAGGTAATATTTGGCTACTAAAACATAATTCCATTACTGCCACAAAACCTTTCTCCAGCAAAATGAATTTTAAATTAATTATCAAAAGTTCATTTGGGAGTGCCGCCGTTTAAATGTTATCCAATTAGAACGTTGCAGGATGAGCATCAACATCAAAATTTAAGTCAATCATAATTAATAACTTTTCTTGTTTCTCTATAAAATAAAAAAATTAGAAAAAAAAAATCTTCATTCTAACTTGCAAGTTGCAACATTTGCCCAATCTTTTTGCTTATTTAGTAACCAAGCAACAAAAATAAAGAGAAGGAGAAGGAGAATGCTAGAACGATAGCCATTTCTATTCGGCCTAAAGGTTGGGAACTAATGATCGACTTTGTTCATAAATTTTTTGGATTTACCCATATAAGGATCAAATTATCCTGTTCCCTAATCCTAACAAAATTGAATTAAATTTATTTAAAATCAGTTTCAAAGTTCACAAAGAAATTGATCAAAATTCAAATTATAGACAAATCACTAAACATGTATTCTCCACAAAATTTCATTTTAAGACGTTATATAAGAATTATCCAGTTTTATTTTCTCATTGAATAATGTTAATAAATTACTAATTGTCCTAAAAGTTTAAATTATTTAAAAAAAATGATAAATTTAATCAATTTAATCATAACTCTAACAAATGTTTATGACCGAAACCCATTTGGCCTTATGGTTGGACAATAATTTTTTGAGGAGGAGATCTCACCAATACTAATATGTGAGGGTTCATAGTAGATTACCTCTAAAGATTTTTTTTTTTTTTTTTTTTAAATTCTTGGTAAAAGCCCGAAAGATTAAAAAAAATTTATTCTTGGTAAAAGGCCCTAAAGATTAAAAAAATGTACATAGAATGTTCACTTTATAGTATTAAAAAAAGAAAAAGAAAAAAAAAAAGGCATCTAGAATAAAGGGGGAAAAATAGTCAAAATATTGACAAGAGAGGTTTTTTGCTTTTGTGTGACCCATCATCATCATACCTTAATCAGGAGGTTGTCTCTTTAAAGGGACGAGGATTACCTTTGCATTGCCTCTCCAACGAAACCAAACCCATTTGTGGGGTCATAAAGGATTTAGAGCTAGGGTTTGACCTTGTCTGAGAAATAGCAGGCTGCACGATTGGAATTTGGGACCATTGGACTCATTTTACAGATAATTGAAAGGAGCCCTCCATTTAAAGCAAATTCCAGCTATAGCTATGGTGGAGGAATTTGCATTTCTGTCCTATGTTTTTGCATTTTTTTTTTTTTTTAATCTTATTGATATATTTTGGTGTCTTGCCCTTGTTGTGGTTGTTACCATCTTTGACCAATCATTAAAGACTTCATTCCACCTCTACCCTTGCAACTAAGATTATGGAAAAAATCCATTTTGTGGTTTAGAAAATGTTGTGGAACTAGATGGGATAGTGAAATATATCCACTTTAGTTTCAAAACTCAAAAGTCTTGAAAAGTATATAGAATTTAACATATCTTAATGGAAGATATTCTTATTGGTTTAAAAGACAATACATCCTATTATTGTTTAAACTTAAAAGCTTTTCTTTAGGGATTCTCAAAAAAAAAAAAAATAAATAAATAAATAAACACAAGCTTCTTTTTAAGGGTTGTGGAAATAATTTTTTAAAGTTCTTTAATAGGTTTTGGTCATATCTTCTATAGTTTTTATTTTATTTTTATAATTCAATAATTACAATGGAGAAAAGATATTTGAACCTTGAATGTCTTAGAAACACTAAGAAATACTAATTAGTTGAGTTACATGACTCTTGACATAACATCTATAGTTGTTATAGAAAGATTAATTTTCAACCAATGCTTTTCTTCCTTGCGATTTTGGTGATATCTTGTTTAGATGTTAGAATTATTTGTTATTTTTCTCACAAATATTCTATTTATTAGGGCTTAAACTCCCCTAAAAAAAACTTAGGGCTTAAAGAGACATTGTTATGTCAATGCTAAAAATAATCCAATCTAAATTTATCAAAAAAACAAATCCAATCTAAAAAAAAAAGCAAGGTAAAATAACTAATCTCTCTCTCTCCTTTTCTTGTGTAAAGGAAAATAATTACATTTTTTCATTCCGATATTTCAAGTAATTTAATGTTCCTTGAGATGGGTGACTATATTTGGAGACACTTGTAACCTATGGAAACCACAAACTTATGGGTATGAAGGGCATCCCATAGGCTAAGCAAGGTGTTCTAGATTTCTTAGGCAACAATAGGTGCTGCCTCATTGTGGTGCATGCATGGTTGTAATCAAAGTGTAATTTTATGACCATGGCTAATGGTTCTTTGCATTAAATGAGAGAAAGAGTGACTTATTTAGTCATTTGGAAGCCATTCTTGGGTCTCTTGCACAAGAAGACCAGGGTTCAATTTTTGAAAGGTTGAATCTGAAGAATGCTGTGACAGATCATATAGATGTAGCCTTTTATCATATTGAGGAGTTGGTTTTAGCATTGGCAATGCAAACTGATATTGTCAAAGAGGCAATAAGGCACTTGAAAACTGTGTTGGCCTTGTTGAAAAGAACAATCATTGGCCTTCCTAGCAGAGAGGGAAGTGTCCACAAAGATGAACATTCTTAAACCAAAGTCATTTAAGGGTACTCAAAGTGCCAAGGATTTGGAGTTTTTTTTTGGGTATGCGAGCAGTATTTCAAGGAATAAGTAGATGGTTAAAATTTGACTACCATTTACATGTATCTTGTAGAGGATGCCGAGTTATGGTGGTCCTGCCGAAGGACTCGAGTGGAAGATGATCATGAAAATTTATTAATTTTTAAAGTTTTACACATTAACTAGGGCAAAACTTAGGTACAATACTAATGTGCTGTTACTTAGGTTCTCTTCTTAAGATTCAGTTATGTGACTATACCTAATTAAAAATACACTTTCATCTCATAAGAAAAAAGTCACATTGTTAAATCTTAAAAAGAGTTCCTATGGAACAATACCTAAATAGTATAATTAAGTTTTGTTCTATTAAGCAATAAGCAATAACTCTTTTAGAAAGGAAAATAACCATCCCATGTAATGAAAATGTAATCAAATGACCGAAACAAGAACAATTAATTCATATCAAACTTACCATTAGTTATCCCAAAAAAAAAAAAAAAAAAACAAATACCATTAGTTATTAACTTATTATTGTTTTCAATTACCCGTTAGGCTTTTAAGCCGTTAAAATTTAAAGCAACTAATTATAATAATGAAAATATAGTTTTATGTGGAAAGTATTTATTATTTTTGATAAGCCGAGTGGTCCAACGGTAAAGGATATAACCGAGAAATTCTTTTGCAAAGAAAAAACTTAGAAATTCAAAATCTCTACAAGCTCATTGTTTGTTGAAGTTTGCTCCTTTTACTTTCTCCCAAGATGATTGGATTTCCAACCCACAAGTGAATGAATTATTAAAGTTTTGATTCTTCAATCATTTGGCCAAAAAAAGAAAAAAAGAAAAGAAAATAAGTGGTTCTTATTTTTTAAAGTTCTTATTTAGGTATGTGAAAGTAAATGATTCTCAAAAAAATATAAATAAAAAGGTATTTAAAAGCAACTACTATATATGCTAAACAATGACCATACACAACATTTGACCAAAGAGAAGAAAGAAGGCTCAAATTCAGTGACAAAATCCAAATTCTCAAAGGGAGTAGGAATCATTTAGAATTAAGTTAAAGTGCAAGGACATCAATGCAAAATCAGCATCAAAAGGAGAATATAGAAAATTCCTTTAAGGCAAAATCTGTATTTGTAAAAACTAAAGACTAAAATTAGTTTGGTAGTTGCCTATTTGGCTTATGTGAAACACTAAAAATGGCAAGCACATCATCAGCACCACCATTTATCTCCTCCCTCCAACTGTTTGGTCTGTTAGTAGTTCTAGGAGGCAAATCCGGAATCAAAGAATGAACGTGTTGAATCTTTGTTCAAACCAGACCAAATAAAGAAATAGAGAGAGAGAAAAACAACAAAATACAAAATACAAAAAGATAAAAAAAATAAATAAAAAAAAAGTGGGAAAAGAAAAAAACAAAGAAAGTACACCCAGAAACAAAGAAACAAAAAGCAAGTCACTGCTAACAACCTACCCCGTTTTTGCTCTCCCCATCAATCTTAACACATCCAAATTATGGTTTGTCTGAAAAGTGAAATCTGAAATACCCATTTAGCTAAACCAACCCAGAAAGTCAGAGAAACACATAAAAACAACAGTAAACTCACATAAAACAAAAACATAATCTTTTTGTGTTTTTTGTTTTTGTTTGTGTCATTTTCTCAGTTCCCTCCATTCTCCACCACCTACAGTTTCTGTCAAGAAATAGTCCTGCTCCTAAAGATCAAGTTTTGAGAGAGAGAGAGAGAGAGATTGACTCATGTATGAACCTGAGGAAACAAAAACAATGTGAGAGATAAGAGGGATAGAGAGAGAGAGAGAGAGAGACAGAGACAGAGACAGAGTTCTTAGGATGAGCAAAGAAAACATTGGCATTGTGAAGGCCTGGGAAGCAACAGTGCGGAAATCACAAGCTATTGCAAAGAAAAGAACACCCATGTCTGTAGCACATGCTGATGATGATGATGAGCCTGATGCAGCAGGTCCATGCCATGCCTACCATGCTGAGAGGGTACTCTCCAATGGGGACTTCTATACAGGCCAATGGATTGACAATTTCCCACATGGACATGGTAAGTACCTCTGGCCAGATGGGTGCATGTATGTTGGTGAATGGTACAGAGGCAAGACCATGGGGAAAGGTAAGTTTAGTTGGCCTTCTGGTGCCACCTATGAGGGTGAGTTCAAGACTGGTTATATGGATGGTAGAGGGACTTATACTGGTTCATCTGGGGACACATATAGAGGTTATTGGGTGATGAACTTGAAGCATGGACATGGGACTAAAAGCTTTTCCAATGGAGATTACTATGAGGGTGAATGGAGGCGTGGATTGCAAGATGGACAAGGGAGGTACCAATGGAAGAATGGGAACCATTATATTGGGCAGTGGAGAAATGGGGTTATGAATGGGAATGGTACAATGATTTGGAGCAATGGGAACAGGTATGATGGGTGTTGGGAAGATGGTTGGCCTAAAGGGAATGGGACTTTTAGGTGGCCAGATGGGAGTTTTTATGTGGGGGTTTGGAGTAAGGATACTACTGACCAAAATGGAAGTTATTATCCATCAATTAATTCTAATGGGAATTTGGATTGGGACCCCCAAGAGGTTTTTGCAGTGGATTTGAATGATTGCCAGATTAGTCCTGGGGAGAAAGTGTCCATTTTTCCTTCTCAGAAGATGGTGAATTGGCCTGGTCTTGAAGGGGAGCTCTTCCAGAAGAGGAAAGGTTATGATGCGAGTGTCAGGCCTAGGAGGGAGTCCATGGATGGAATGTTAAATGATTATTTTTGGGGGAACGGTGAGGCTGGCAGTGTCAATGGAGTTGAGGGATTGGGGAATCTTCAGCATGAGGAGTCTGTTAAGAAAGGGAATGTATCACAACTGTTAAGACTAAAGCCGGTGAAAAGACCGGGGGTGACAATATCTAAAGGGCATAAGAACTATGAGCTCATGCTCAATTTGCAGTTAGGAATCAGGTATTGATTATTCGTTGGTTGTTTCCTAGTCTTTTTTCACGCAATGTTTTGTTTTGTTCGGGTTATATTAGGTTTGATATAAATTTTGCTTTCTTCCCATGTTTTTAACACTAATTATGTTTCATTCAAATATAATGGTTTGAGGAAATGGAGTCAGGGGTTTTCCCACTGTTATATTCCTATGAAACATCATGCATTTTCTGCTGTATATTCAGAGGTTCAATTTCTTTATCTGGTTCAAAGCTGAATACATGAAATGGGTTATTTTTGAATCTTTGGATGTTTCACACCAATCATTTTCAGTTGCAAAGGTTTTATGATATGCATTTCAGTCTCTTGAACCATTCCACTGATGTATAATGTTTATTCATGTCTTTAGTATCCTCAGGGTTTTAGCTTACAAGTTACAACGATCATCCACTTTAGTTTGTAGCAAAGGTTTCACTGTATGTTGTGCTATTCACCAGTTTTGTAAGAAATTCTTTGAACTCTTAGGTATACAAAGGAAACTTGGAAGACAATAATTTTGAAAAATTGTTTCAATCCCGAACTCTATATTAAATCTTCTCTAACGTTTCTAGTATAACAAATTGACAGTATTAACAACTTTTGTCTCCTAGAACTAAATTGATTCAGACCAGGACTAAGGATGTGGTGAAACTTTCTTTTATGAATCTCTGCTGTTCTGAAATATCTATCAATAATTTTTAATCTTCAATGTCTATAACTGACTTTTTGTGCCATAGCACAGACATTCTGTTGGAAGGCCTGCTCCAAAGACAACCCTTGATTTGAGGGCTTCAGCCTTTGATCCCAAGGAAAAAGTATGGACAAAATTTCCACCAGAAGGATCCAAGCACACTCCCCCTCATCAGTCGTGTGACTTCAAATGGAAGGACTACTGCCCAGTTGTTTTCAGGTCAGCCCTTGAAAGATTAACTTCTACATTGCTAGTCTTCTTTTGGCTTTGCATTTCAGATTTTATTGCAAACTTCAGAAAGGGTGTGTCTGGTGCTATAAGAAAGTGGATTCTCAGATATGTATTCACATGATTTCTACAATTATCATGTATGGGACTCAAATATGTCGATATTTTACTCATACATATCTTTAGTCTCCCAGATAACTTTAATGGCTTGAAATCTGTCTTAAGTGATTTTTTAAAAGCAGTCTTAAGTTAACATGACTCATTCATCTCATACAATGAAGTGCTCGGTAATAACATCAGACTTATGATAATATTTTACCTTCAGCAAACCTGTTGTAATGTTGATTTGAAACATACAGGGCCTGATGGTCCATCGTATTCTAATTTTCAGGACTCTTAGGAAGTTGTTCAAGGTAGATCCAGCAGATTACATGTTATCACTTTGTGGGAATGATGCCCTACGGGAGCTCTCATCCCCTGGAAAAAGTGGAAGCTTTTTCTACTTGACCAATGATGACCGGTACATGATAAAAACCGTGAAGAAAGCGGAAGTAAAAGTAAGTTCTTTTTTCTGCTTCCCTCACCTAATTTGAGACAAACACTGAACTTCACAATCCGCTTCCATTGTAGTTTCCCTGCAACAACTCTTAACTCTAAAAACTTTTCAAACTATGTCTGAACTTTTGATTACATATTTAGAATTTGGTCCTTCCGGTTGAATAATTCTCAAATTATCATGTTTTGCTATTTATTGAGAAATCATTTACAGCTTCTGGGTAATTACAGAACGATCACATAAGCTTCTTGTTCTTTTGACCATGCATTACTTGATATCACTTATATTTGACACTTATACAAATTATTGCTAACTTAAGCTAAACACTAGCCACTTTTACATGACATTTTTTCCAATTATGTCTGGAATTGTATGCAATTATAACTTGCCAACATGATTACAGGTGCTCTTACGGATGCTCCCAGCTTACTACAATCATTTCCGGGCCTTTGAGAATACTCTAGTCACAAAGTTTTATGGTCTTCATTGTGTCAAACTGACAGGAGCTGCCCAGAAGAAGGTAATGTCAAGATGTATAGAATATCTCTCATTAGCAATCAAAAAGAGAAAATACTGATGCACTGACTTTCTTGCAATTCAGGTTCGATTTGTCATAATGGGAAACCTGTTCTGCTCTGAGTATGCAATTCACAGGCGGTTTGATTTGAAAGGTTCTTCCCATGGCCGTACAACTGATAAACCTGATGCAGAGATTGATCCAACAACCACCCTTAAGGACCTTGATCTCAATTATATATTCAGGTTGCAGAAAGTTTGGTTTCAAGAGTTCTGCAGGTTAATTTTTGCTCCGATCTCCCATTCTTTTGTTCTAATTTCTGTTTCTCTTTGTAAGCTGAAATGTACCTTCACGCAGGCAAGTGGACAGGGATTGCGACTTTCTTGAACAGGAGAGGATTATGGACTACAGTCTATTGGTTGGTCTTCACTTCCGAGAAACTTCAACTAGGGAGTGCCTCACGCCTAGAAGCCGTACCTCTGGTACTCACTCTCTTACTGGTTATTTACCATTTGGAATTTCTCTCTGGCTTCATCATTTCAACATGAATTCTTACAGAATGGATGAACTTATCTTTCAGGAAACGGAGACTTTGACAATGAAGGAACGCCTCAACTTTCTAGAATAGATATGGATCAGCTTCTTTTGGATCCTACCCGGTACATCATGTTCATAAACGTTGTGTTTTTAACCTTTTTGAAAAAGTCCTTAACTCCCAACTCACACATGAATTGTCCATAAGACCATGACTATACAACTCCATCTTACTCACTAATTTAAGGTCATATTTTGTTCACAAATAGTTTTCTGAGTTTCCCAAAATATTCTAGACTAACATCTATCAATTTTTTTCCCAACAGAAAATACACATTTGTTCTTCCCAACTCAACATATATTGTTGACTTTATCCCCTCTTATTGGGAATATTTTTAACATAAATCCTAAAGGCTGATCGGTGGTCATCTTGATCACAAATATTTCCTTTATTGATTCCTCATACTGTATTTTGGTTTATTCTTGATACTCTATTACCATGCTCAAGATCCATACCTCAATTTTGCATTTCTCATTTTTATCTGATTGCATGCTGCAGGTGGGCATCCATTAAATTAGGTATAAACATGCCAGCACGGGTTGAGCAGACAGTCAGAAGAAGTGACTATGATACTCAGCTGGTTGGAGAACCAACAGGACAATTATATGATGTTATCCTTTTCTTTGGTATAATTGACATACTACAAGACTATGATATTAGCAAAAAGCTTGAGCATGCATACAAATCATTCCAATACGACCCAACTTCAATCTCTGCTGTTGATCCTAAGCAATACTCAAGACGCTTTCGTGATTTCATCTTCAGAGTTTTTCTAGAAGACACTTGAAACTATAGAGGTTGACCCATATTTTTCAATTTTCAGCTTGTGGCCATCCGTGTACAGTTGGTTTTCGAAGGAAATGACATTACTTAACAGAAAGAGGTTACTTATATTTTGGCCATTGACATGCTCATTGGATTGGAGGGTGTTTTGTGGTTGCAAGAGATACATGCTTTGTAACATTCTGCATTGCAATTTTCCCCTCATCATCTTTTCAAATTATAGTTACAAAAGTATGATATGTTCAAGGTATAGATTAAAGTTTTAACCAGAGCTTTTTAGCCTCTTCCAATTGTAAATGAATTAACAAAAGGGTGAAATCTATATTGGAATCAATTCTTTTTGTATCCAAATTTTTCTATAAGGTGAGGAGTCTTCTGAATTCGGTATTCATTTTTTTTTTTTTTTTTTTTAAATGTACAGAAGCAATTCCAACTATTTATTTATGTACAAAGATTTACATGAACAGGAATAGATTGTTAGAAAAGTATTTTCAATCTCACAAACAGTTGATCTACTATATTTTTTGTTTCTGTCCCCCTCCCCCTAAATGTTGGCTTGGTGTCACATATTAAATGTATTAATATGATAATATCCTCTTGTTGTTTACTATAGGAGGGCTTTATTTGTTTATGTTTCTTATTAGGTTGAAAAAGACAGGAGGGGTTGAATGTTTGAAAAAGAAAAGGAAAAAAAGAAAAAGAAAAAGATTATTGGTGAAGGGGTGGAAGTCCAATAAGTCAGACTCACAGCTGGGGGGTAATGGGGGAGCACTATTGATCATCGACAATATGTTTTTGTTTATCTCATATTCTTTCTTGGTAGTTTGGTATTAGATTTCCTTGAAATGGACCCTTTTGCATTATTCTTTGGGGATTTGATTCTTCATTCACTGCCAAGGTAAACAATACACTTTTGTTTTTATCTGTCTCAAATTCTTTTTTTGAAAGAGAGTTATAACATATGGCATCTGTTTCTGATAATAGCTCTTTATTATTAGATCAAAACACCAATCAGTTTTTGGTATAGACGGGGATTGAACCCCAGATCTCTTATACAACCATCAGAGACTTTACCAGTTGAGTTAACTAGAACCCACTATTTGTCTTAGATTCTATATGACCTATATAGGTATATTTTCCTGTATAATTATTGGACCAGACATGTAAAGCACCCATGAGGCCGAGTATGAGTGTAAAGTATTATTATTATTATTATTTTTCTTTATTTTCTAATATAATATATTTAGTTTCATAAATGTGCCAACCTCTTTATTCTAATTATTTTATTTTATTTCCTTTTGCTATATAAATATAAATAGAAATTATATTTAATTTATCAGTGATTTGAACTTTATCACTTTATCCATTTACGATTGCTTCAATCGAACCTTCGTAACCCACTTTAACTTCTCACTGTTAAAAACATAAAAAACATAAAAATAAAAATAAAACAGATAAATGAAGTTCTACCACATTGCATAAATGAAGTTCTACACTTGATGCTACGATATTTTGCCGAGGAAGCACTACCTTAGGATCATTTGTAGAGTCCTCCTTACTCCCAAGTACCACGAGCAGCGTGAACCCGATGTTTCTCAGGTCCAAAAGGCTCAAATGATGCTAGAAATAATCGGCCCAAAGTTATATAAAACAACGCCCCAGTGCATTTCTTTTGGGCTCGTAATTAAACCCAAATGTTGTTTGGGTCCAAAATCCATAATTTAAAATGAAAGGGATTGGAGGGTCAAGTTTAGGTTTTGAATCCTATCCCCTCTTTGCGTCCATCTACCTATCTAAAAAAAACAATGCATGGTGGGTCAATTATTGAGGTAGAGAATAAGATAGTCAAAATTATGATATTTCCATCGTTTTATTTATTTTTTAAATAGTTTCAAACTATGACGTCTGCTTTTAATAATAGTTCTTTATCATCAAACTAATTGAAAGCTCGAAAATGTGTTAAAACACAAGAGCTGATTAGACCCCCAAATTAAAGTTACGGCTCAGTTGATTTTACTCTAACTTAAACTAAATGCGGAATATAGTAAATGTGAATAGATAAACAAATAAACTACTTTAACCCATAATCATTATAACACAGCAGTAAACTAAAAGGTAAAAGAGTAGAGAAGAAGAATACAAACACAAGATAACACGCCGATGTGTTATCGAAAAGGAAATCGAAGAACTCGGCAAAAAACCTCTTCGCTGCCCTCCAAGCGGTAATCGATCCACTAGACAATCAGTTGGGATACACGAATAGCAAGAGACCCTCCAAGCCTAGTCTACTCAATGCACCTAAGCCCTCCAAGTTCCTACTCCAGCAAGGTTTCTCAGAATCGTGTCTTGTCTAGCTCTCCAGATCTCGCAATACGCCCAATTGCATTCGCCAAAACTTGGCTTCTTCCAATGCTTCCTAGCAGCACCAAAACCTCACTTGACACTCTAAATGGGTGTGGTAAGTGTTTGGGATATCAACCTCTCAAGTGTATGGAAATGAAGAGGTAGGAGTTGAGGAAAATCCACAATGAATTGTGTAGAGAATTATGGGTATAACAATCTTTAACTCTCAAGATTTGTGGCTAGGGTTTTTCTCTCAGAAGCACTCTTCAACATATGTGGATAATGGGGGTATAAATAGTGTGGGTACAAAAAGTGTGTATCAGATATAATAGTTCAGCAAAATAGAATATTTCGCGGGTATCTCACAGGAAGGCCTTACCCGCGAGACACTCGCAAAAACCAGCTGTCTCCATCCTATCCTGACTCTTCGCATTCCAGTCATGTGCAAGGCACATGCTTCACTTCGCAAGAAGCTTACTCGCGAGCTACTTGCAAAAAAAGCTTTAGTTTTTAATTGCCTTGAGTTTTCACACACTCTCTCTCACACACAACCCTTATAAAAAAATCCTATATAAAATACAAGGTACATAAGATTGAACATAATAACAATCAAATTTGGCATGGAATTAAAGCCAACATAAACTAGTTGCAAATTACAACTTTACAATCTTCCCCTTTGACTATTTCGTGACAAAACCCCTAAAACAGACTCTAGACTTAAACGTGAGTTTGAGAATAGTGACAAAACTCACTCACACCTAATCTAGAAGCTGTGAAGCACTTGCATGTATATACCTGTAACCTGAAACACTTGCACACAAACGAAACTTTCATTAAGCTTATGACAAGTTGAATACATGGTACATATATGAGCAAGTAAAGTTAGATCAAGTTAATAAACACTATATAACGATTAAGCATATCTTGATCAAACAAGGCCAGTCATTAAAGAATGACTACAATGAACATTTAGCTAGTAAATACTCATCCGGACACACAATGCAATAAAGACTAATCACAATGATCAATTGCATGTCCAACACACAATCAATGCAAAATACACAAAGTATTTGCATCTAGGATACAATATCCTACAAGGGTACAAGTGTGAGGTACTGAAGATAGTTTAGCAACATCTAAAAGTACGAAAATAAAACGCTACAATGCAATGAAAGAAACATAAGTGCTGAATATTAAATTGAAAGAAAACCAATGTACTTAAACTTTTAAAGGAAAGCAATGTAAAAATAAACAGCAGATCTAGCTTCTTCTCTCCCTATCACTACACTCCCCCTATCAATGACCATCTCCCCCTTTTTGTCATGGAATAGCTAGTCTCCATGTTCTTCTAGCTTCCTCTGAATTCGGTCCAACTGAGTTTGGAGAGATGTGAACTTTGTGTCAAAGCAAACGTGTTGGGAGTGCATGATGGTAGCTAGTCCAGATATTTTGGTATTAATCTCTTGGATAGTGGCCATGATGCTGTTGTCTAGCTTTTCATCATAAGCGTGGGAGCTAGACCTTGAACTTCTTGGAGTAGCATGGCTCTCTTGCTTGGTGCTCTTTTTGGTGTAACTTATACTTGCATTTAGAGTGCGGATGTTTATTGGACTTGGCTGTGGGTATGGGTGCTCATCTTCCAAAGAATGCACGCCTTTGAGCTTCAAGATCTTTGAGATAAGACGGTAGAAGGGAATATAGTTCCTTTAAGCAATTCGTTCAGCTTTTTTTGCCAAGATGTGGAAAATATGAGAGCACACATCAATCTCCTTGTCAGTGATTAGATCACACAGGGATAATGCTCGATCGAGATTCATGTATCTGATGCTTGTCAATGGATAGAGGTTGTGAAACATGATCGTTGTAAGTAGCGTTAATTCTGGAGATAGGGATGCCACACCTACTAATTTTCCATTGGATGAAAATTCCAAGCTATCTCCTAACGCCTCTCGAAGAACCTCCTCATTCGGGTTCAGATCATCATATACCGATGGTTTAGGAAACATTGCCCAGTTAATGTGTAGGATCTCTACCAGATAAACCGGTGTTACGGAGAAACTCTTTCCTCTAACCCAACATTTGAGCTCTTTTCCTTCAATAATGGCATTCATAGAATTCTTTCACCATGTTCTCGTACGCATCATCAAGATTGGAAAGTAGGTAGTTCCAATCCTTGCTGGCAAACCATTTAGGGATTTTTGTTTCAAGAAGAGACGCTTGTTTAACAGCCCTTTCAACCAACAACGGAGCTTCTCTAAAATAGTTCTCATTATTCTGAAATGCAGCATAGGATCTAAACTTGTTAGGATCAAAAACTCCTATCGGTGATCAAGTCCTCTTTGACCTTGGTGAGAGGTTATCAACATCAATCACCGGCTCTTTTCCTTTGTTGCTGCCTCCTTTCATAGTTGATGTCTTGAATGGAGACATCTACACACATAATTACAAAACAAGAGAAAACAAGTGCAATAAACACAAAAATAGAACACAAACTTGATTAGTGTTATGTTAGTCCAAAACATAAGCACAAAGACTTAAAACAGAACACAACCGTGTTAAAACAATATGCTATAAGTGCTAAACCATGAAAATAATAGCAAAATGCAAAAATATAGCAACTATGCATGTGTGTGCATTTAGTGTGCATGAGGTGTGCCTAATGTGTGCCTAGGTGATGCATGGCAAGGCATGGTGAGACACATATGGGGCAAAGTATGTAAAACACACACCCTATGATCAAAACATGTTCAACAAGATCAATCATGGGTAATCCCAACAATTGGAACTCATTGAAAACACTACACTAGGGATGTATGCAACACTACACTACACATGTGGGCAATGCATGAACATATGAAAATATGCCTAAATACATGATCAAAATGCCACAAAGGGCCAACATAGATACAATCAAGACAGATGGGGCAAAGCCCAATCAAAATTTTGAAAATATTTTGCCCAAAATCATAGTTCCCAGCAACCCCTTTTTCAAAAATCCCCAATTAAAGGACCCTAAAACAAATTCTGCATAATCTAAAATGAAAAGGTGAAAAGAATGTTGAGAAACATACCTTTGAAGAGATTTTGCAGAGATTTGTACTTGAAATTGGAGGGTTTTAAGTGAAAATCAAATTTGGGTTGAGAGAGGTTCGAGTGAGGCAAAGGAGGGAACTCAAGAGTGTTTTAAAAAATAGTCACATCAGCCCTATAAAATTGAAAACACGCGTTTTTCACGGGTTAGATATTTGTGAAATTACTCGCAAAAATGAGGATGAATAGGGTAGTTTGGATGAGCTACCCTAGGGACATGTAGTAACTTGAAAATGAGCTATGGGGTAACTATAATACGTATTCCTTGAAATACTATAGTAAACCGGGGATGAGAGATATCAATAGCATGTATGTTGGAGTAGAACTCTTATATAAACACATTAGGATAGCTCGAGGGTTTCTTGCAGAGAGATTCCCAACCCTAAAAGCTAAACGCATTGGGAAAAGGCATGTTTGGAAAATCAAACAAAATGACTCGGCGTTCTGAATGAATCACCTGGTCACTAAAGTTCTCCTCAAAGTCCTTCTAGGACTTCAAATCATGGAACCATCCCTAATAGGAATAGAAGAAAGAGAAGAAGATGATGAAAAATCACGACGAGATATCGGGTTCTTCGAATGTGTAGATTTCTTGGGTGCCATGTTAGAGAAACTATGGAAGGAGAGAAAAGAAAAGAAAAGACACAACAAAAATGATGCTCAGGAAAAATAAAGAAGAAACGAGCAATGCATGGGAATGCATTAGCATGTAACATGCAATAATAAATTACATTATGGGCAAAATCCCAATCCAAACTACAAAACTCACAAAAATATAATCATTCACACAATCCTAGAATGCATGAACATGTGAATGAAATGCTAGAGATTGCAATGCATGATCATATGATTACATAGCAACAAAGCCCAACCCAAAAATTTCCAAGAAAACATAAAAACCCCCCAAAAATTCCCCAAAACCTAAAAGTTAGGTTACAAAATGCATGAAATGCATGAAAGATGAGAAAAAGAAGAAATTGAGACAACTTACCAAAGGATTTGAGCTTGGAAAAGACCGCAGTCTTGAAAAGAAGAAGATTTTTTGGTGGAAATAAGGTGTTTGGATCGAGAGAAAAGGGAGAGATGTCGAAATATTTAAGTGAGAAATGAACTGGGCCAAACCTCGACTATATATAGAATTAGGCGTCTCAATAGATCGAGGATGTGTCGATTGCCAAACAGTTTCGATGAATCAAGAAGGTGTCAAGCTTTTATCAAGTAAACAGAGAGTTTAGAAAATTGGCTTGATGGATCAGGCTATATATCAAGAGGCATTGAGAAAAACCAAAAAAACTTTGATAGAAGAAGCTTGTGTTGAGAGGTATTGAGTTGCTGTTGAGCTTCTATTGAGCAAACAAAAACATGGTTTTTCAAGAAGGAGAAACACATGAGACGAACGCAAGCAAGATAGACACCAAACCAAACATCAAAGAAGCATGTTAGTCACTCAAACATAGCAACATCTCCAGATGCAAAACATTCCTAAATCAAAACACACACTAAAAAAGTCTAACTAATTTTATTTTCAAAAACAAGTTAAGATAAATTAGTAAGCTTATACTACTACATGTATTCCTTGAGATGGCCAAATCACATTGTACATGTACAGTTGAATCAAGAATAGCAAAGAAATGCATTTTGCATGTGAAACTTTTGCAAGAGAGCATAAGTTTTCTATCATATGAGAAAAATGATATACGAGAATCAAGAGCATTCACACACACAATCATAACCATTTGATGGGGACCATCACTTTTGAGGTATATCATATAATTCCCTCATCTCCTAGAAACATGTCAAAGAAAATCCGCCACATTTAGCAATGTTTTTTAAAAAACGTTGCTGCAACTCAAAGCAATAGTAGCATTTCTTAAAATGCTACAACAAGTATAGTTTTAGCAGTGCATATTTGGTTTATAGCGGCATTTTCTTAAAACGTCGCTATAGTGATTAAAGAAAATGTACTTAGCATGTCACTGGAAAAAAGAAAATACTTTATAACAATGTTTTCTAGTGATTAAAGAAGACCTATCACTGCAAAAAAGAAATACTCTATAGTGACGTTTTCAAAACGTTGCTATATGTTCTCATCTTTTAACATTTTGCCATTATTTTCATTTCCCACAACTTTTTCCCTCTTTTTTTTTTCCTACACTTTTTTCTTTCTTTCTTTTCTTTTATCCACTCTGTGTCCCACTTATTGTCCTTTTCTTTCTTAACTTCACTTAATTTGTCCCCTTCTTCTTTTCTTTGTATTCTTTCTTCATAGTCTTTTCTTTCTTCATTTGTGACCCACTTTCTCCATCACCACCACACATCTTTTCCTTCCACCCACTACCACCGCCATAGTCACTGTGGCCATTGTCGACCTCTACTAAGACCCACTACTACCAACATACTCTTTTCCCTCTTTTTTGTTGTTCAAGTTTCTTTAGAGTGTTAAGTCTTTGTTCTTGGCTTATGGGTTTGCTTTGATTTGGTTTTTCTTTAATGGGTCATGGAGCTTTTGTGCTAATTTTTGCTATTTTTCAGTTTTGCTTGGAAAGTTTTTATTGTTCAAGTTTCTTTAGAGTGTAAGAAATTGTTTTTGGCTTATGGGTTTGCTCTGATTTGGTTTTTCTTTAATGGGTCATGGAGTTTTGTGCTAATTTTTGCTCTTTTTCTATTTTGGTTGGAAATTGGTAGAGAAAGCTCTTATTTATATTTGGCTTCTTGGGAAAAAAGACTTGAGGATCAAGGGCTGAATCATTGTAAGTATTTCTTTAGAGTGTAAGTATTTGTTTTTCAATATTATACCTTCTAGCAATGGCAGGGGATGGATCCTCATCAATAGCTAGGATGCTTCTTTTTTTTTCAATATCTGCAATAAAGTCCCTCCTATTAATACACATTAACTAAATGGAACTATTAAATTAGAAAGAAAAAAAAATTGATGATTTGGGTAGTATAGTGGGAGGGTTTTATATGTGGCTGACTACAAGTTAAGAAGTACTATGTAAATGTTGTATTTTTTTTTTTCTAAATTTTTCTATAGTTTGTAGATTTTGAATTATTATTATTATTATTATTGGTTTTGTGGTTTAGCTAGCTTGGAATTAATTTTAAAAAAAGGCCCATTGCCCACTAATGTCTACAAGGAGATTCTTCCATTAGATGATGATTTTTGCTTAAAAATTATATCTTCAATGTGTTATCATTATTCAACATATGTGTGTGTGTGTGTTTGCTTTAGTTTTGATTTTTAATTAAATGTAGTAAAAGGCTGTTTGTGACTATATATGGAGTTGATTTGGAGCACCTGTTTCAGTTGAGGCATTTAGGCATAATGGGTAAGTTTCCTTATGTGTACCAAATGACAAAGTTTGGATAAAATTAAACTTCAAATATTATTTGCAAAGTAGTCTTTAATTTTTCTGCCTAATTGTTCCAAGTCTCAACTCATTAAAATTTATTGCAATGACACCCTTATTTGCCTTCAACATCATTTAAGTGTCGTCTTTTCTTTTGCAGGTTAACCACTCACTTATTGTGATAAGTTTGGAATTTGTTTTTTGTGGAAAGGTGCGTGCTTGGCACAGTAGGTAATTTTTGCTTAAAAATTTGTACTTAAGATGTTGATAATTACGATGGGGTCATAATTATCATATTGGGAGTGTTTATTATTTTATGAAAATTTGGACTTCAACACTTGTAAGCATTTTATATTTGTGATTATGATAATTGTATTGGGTGGATTGTTGTGTTGGAACAAACGGTTGGCTTGCATGGTGCTATAAGATGATTTACATTCATATTGAGAGTGTTTATTATTTTATAAAAAAATTTAGAATTCAATACTTGTAAGCATTTTATATTTGTGATTATGATAATTGTATTGGGCGGATTGTTGTGTGGGAGCGGGCGGATTGTTGTGGCTTGCATGGTGTTATAAGGTCGCTGTAATTGATATTAGGAGTGTTTATCAATTTTGGAAATTTGGATGGATATGGTTGAATTTTATTTTTTGATTAATTTTTGGACTTAATACTTGTAAGCATTCTATATTTGTGATTCTGGTAATTGTGTTAGGGTGGATTGTTGAGTTGGAGCAAGCGGGTGGCTTGCATAGTGCTATAAGGCGGTTTATATTCATATTGAAAATATTTATTATTTTTTGAAAATTTGGATGAATATTTTCGAGTTATATTTTTTGATTAATTTTTGGACTTAATACTTGTAAGCATTCTATATTTGTGATTATGATAATTGTGTTGGGATGGATTGTTGAGTTGGAGCAAGCGGGTGGTTTGCATAGTGTTACAAGGCAATTTACATTCATATTGGAAATGTTTATTATTTTTTGAAAATTTGGATGGATATTTTTGAGTTCTATTTTTTGATTAATTTTTGGACTTAATACTTTGGATGGATATTTTTGAGTTATATTTGTTGATTACTTTTTGGATTTCAATACTTGTAAGCATTTTATATTTGTGATTATGATAATTGTATTGGGTGGATTGTTGTGTTGGAGCAAGCGGGTGGCTTGCATGATGTTATATAGTCATTGCAATTGATATTTGGAGTGTTTATTAAATTTGGAAATTTTGATAGATAGTGGTAAGTGGTAACATGACCAGAAGAATTTTAAAGAGCATGAGAATGTCCAAAAAAGTTTGGGATGAACCTACTCATGCAGTCTATTTGTCTAATTTTTGTCTCACATAGGGATTGTATGAGAAAGAGCTCCACATAGCAAGCTTGGATCTGAAAGAATCCTACAATTTCTCAGGAATACATAACCACGACAAAGTTTCTAACTAAAAGAGCTGTAGGGGTTGATGTTATCGCCAAAACTTTTAACCCTTTGTGGCGGTCTCAGAATGGATTCAAATTCCAAAATCAGGGTGACCATAAAGTTCTATTTATTTTTGATAGTAAGTCGGAAGTCGACCATGTATTACTCAGTGAACCTTGGA
This sequence comes from Quercus lobata, assembly GCF_001633185.2. Classification (NCBI taxonomy): domain Eukaryota; kingdom Viridiplantae; phylum Streptophyta; class Magnoliopsida; order Fagales; family Fagaceae; genus Quercus; species Quercus lobata. Next base: position 16,464,970 of record NC_044907.1, on the reverse strand, counting down.
GTTTTGATAAGCATTTGAACGTGATGCCGCGGTTTGAGAAGGATTCTCCACTCCAAGACTTGAGTTTCAATAGAACAGCGTTCTAGGTGCAAGTCCATGATCTCCCTATTTGTTACATGAATAAAGCGGTGATTGAGAAGGTGAGGAAGTTTCTTACGAGGCCGGGTTTCTGTGGATATCTCTCTGCCTTTATGTCGTGGCTGCCTTATTTCTCTCGAGTATTGGGAACAGGTTTGGATTATGTTCAAATACGAGAGATTACCAAATATCTGTTATTGGTATGGATGTCTTGACCATGATAATAAGGACTGTGATGTCTGGATTGAGAATGAGGGTACCCTTTCAGAGGAGGATCAACAGCAGTTTGTACTAGTTTGCATGCTCCAGCTTTCTTGACTGCGCGTAAAAATGAAGCTATTATCCCGGGGTTCTATAGAACAAAGAATAATATATCATCCAAAGAGTCAACTAAGGAGGGTGAAAGTCGGTGCCGCTGATGGTTCATTCGCTTCCAAAGCCCCATGTCCAGCATAGGAAAGAATTTGTCTTTTTGGAAAACCCGAGTGTGGTGCATGAAACTCGGGTTGACAACTCACACCATGCATATATCCAACAGGATTTTTTGGAGTGTGTAGATTCTGAGGATTGTGGTGTAGAAATTCTCTCCAAAAATTTTGAGTTACAATTACAAGATATTGATAAAGATCTTTCAAGGTTTGACTCAACGACCTCTACTTAAACAGATGTAATTCCTCAAGTTACGCACGATATTTCTGACCTACATCCTCCAGTCCATGAAACTTCCCTTAGTAACTATTCGGGTACTGTTAGAGCTTCCACCTCACCATGTCAAACCCAAGTTTTACCAAAGTGGACACATAAGTAAAAGAAGATTGATTCCCATGTTGAAGTAAATACGAAGCCAGGTTCTTCTGGTAGCAATGGGAAGAGAAGCTTCATTCATGTTACAGATCAATCTGAGTTACCTAATAAACTTCATCAGGTTTCAAAGAATAATGAAGACATGCCCCTTATATTGGTAGAGGTTGTTCATTAGTCTCGCTAGTCCCAAAAATTGCTTAGTTTGGAATTATCATAAGCTTGGGAACTTACATACAGGAAAGGATCTTGGAGATAGAGTTGTTGTATGGGTGGTTGTATGGCCGTGGATTGCCATGGTTGTGATTTGAAAAAAGAAATGGGGGGTAAAATTTTCTAGAAACCGTTTGACTGTAGCCTTGTGGGTAAGATTGAGTTTTTATTTTTTGAAAGAGGTGGAGATGGTAAGATTGAATAACTGGTTGGCTGTATGTTTTTAATTATACGAAGGTAATTTTTTTTTTTTTTTGGGGGGATTTTATTTATTTATAGGAACCATGGATTGTTGGTGCATTTCAATCCTATTTTATAGGTAACGTTTTTGCAAGAGTTAAAAGATGTAGTTTTATCAAATTATCCTTTAGTTTTGTTTTTACTTAAACCTAAGGGGATGGAAATATTTTTGAACCAAGAAAATGTTCATGCCAAGCAATGAAAGCCTCTTAAATAGTAATATAGAAAAAGAAAAGAAAAGAAAAAAAGGTAAAAACGTGGGGTGAGTGGAATATTGGAGATATAGGAGAGTTAAGGATATGGAATAGTAGTGGTGTTTTTTTTTTTTTTTTTTTTTTCCTTCAGTATGACTTTTTTATTTTTCAAAAAACAAAATGGAGATTTGGAAAAAAAAGAAAAAAGAAAAAAGAAAATGTAGGGGTGAGTGGAATATGGGAGAGATGTGAGAGTTGCATTTGAAAAACCAACTGGGAGAGTGATCCTATTTTGTAGGAAGTTAGAGATGTATTTTAACCGAAATGTCCTATTTAAACTTAAGGATGTAGGGGTATTTTTGAACCACAATATTGAGGATTCCAAACAGGAGAAGCCATTTAAATAGTAGTATAGAATTATATATATATATATATATATATGTATATAGGTTCAAATTATATCTGGTGTAACTCTAAAGAGTTATATTTTTTTTTAAACCATTGGATTTAAGTAGATTTAACGGTATAAAAAAGACACTCATTATGCTTATTCTGATTAGGATCTCATTTATTATTCCTTATTTATGACATTTCATATCTACCTATAAACCCAAAAAAAGGTATACGCTTCTCTCTCTCTCTTTCTCCTCCACTGTGAGTTTCTTTCTACTCTTTCTCTCCTTCATCACTCTTCTACCACCTTTGCTGTAGGGTTCCACCTCCACGGCCAAGTTACTAGCAAAAAAGGAAAAAAAAAAAAAAAAAAAAGCCTAGAAATCAGTGACTTATTCTAGAAGTTTGGAGAACTCAACTTGTATATATTTCATTCCTTATATTTGTTTGTCCTGACAAGTGCATACAATCTCTAATCTTGCTATGGAATTTATGAAAGCTTAGAAAAATAATTAGACAAGAGAGGCTATTTAAGGTAAATTTGGCTGTCAAGGAATTGTAGAACAATGCTATCAAAAAAAGGAAATTGCAAAACAGAATATGGTATGATTTGGGGGTAGTTCGTGATAGTGGAAGCCAATGTATTGGAGCTATGTGTGCAAAAAAAAAAAAAAAAAAAGAACCAGGGAATGACCAAATTAATTGCGGTTATGAAATTGTCATGTATGGTTGTTTGCTATTGTTCATATGAATGATCATTTCATTTAGATTTTCTTTTGTTATTTTCTTTTAGGTTTGGTAAATTCATTATAATAGAGAGTGTTCACTTTTTGAATTGTTCTTTTAACAATATTACAAAAATATAAATGATCTCTTTCATTGTTCTCATGCAATTACTATTGTTTATTTGCTAATGTTGTAATTAGTAGTGTTCATGTGTATCGCACGGGTTAGCGACTAGTTGTTATTGTTGTTGTTGTTATTATTATTATTATTTTCTAATATAATATATGCAGTTTCCTTATTCTAGTTATTTTATTTTATTTCCTTTTGCTACATATCTGTTGTTAGACTTGTTTTAATAGTGGCTACCTTGTGGTTTAGACTTTATCACTTTACCCATCTAAGGTTGCCTTAATTAGGCCTCTGTAACCTACCTTAACTTCGCACTGTTAAAAACATAAGAAACATTAAAAAAAATAATAATAATAAATGAAGTTCTAAGACATTGCATAAAATTAATTTCCACACTTGATGCTACTACATTTTGCCGAGGATGCACTATCTTAGGATCATTTGTAGAAGCCTCCTTACTCCCAAGTACCACAAGCAGCATGTTGGAAACAACATTTCCAAGGGTAAATAGTAAACACAACACGAACCCGGTGTTTCTTACGTCCAATGATGCTAAAAATAATTGGTCCAAAGTAGTGATGGATCTAGGATTTCAAGTTAGAGGGAGCTTGAGTGTATGCTAAAAAAAAAAAAAATATTTACTTTCAATAGGCATCTATATAGTATTAACAAATTATAAATACACAAAATCATTGTTTTTTAATACTTTAAAATGGTAGGTTCCAATTAGATGAACAGGTAAATTCTTTGATAATTGAATAAAAGATTTAGGGTTCAATCCCCACTTATACCAAAAACAAATTGATGTCTTGGTCTGATGATAAAAAGTTATTATTAAAAACGGACACTATTGGTTGAAAGTATTTACAAAAAATAATAATACATTAAAATGCAATCATCGACTAATAAAGACTAAAAACACAAAATAGTATTATTTTTTAGTACTAGATTGGCTAAGATTTTTATTTTATTTTTGAAGTTTGAGCATTCACAGTAGTGATGCTAAAAAATTTAACTTTTAGCATCTCAAAAAACTACTTTATTTATTTTACAATCCCACTTTACAATACACCAAATATCAAATGTTCTATTATTTTATAATTTCATTTAAAATAGTATAAACAACTCATCAAAATAATAAAAGAAAGAGAGAGAGAATTTTAGTTTTTAAATTGAAGGAAGATAAATAATATTAATAAAATATTTTATTTTATATTTAACAACATGCAACAGTCAACTGGTATTTATACAATAATACAAATTAGCTTTTCCAATAACACATGATTTTTTAGTGGTAAAATAGTATTTTTGATAAAATACAATCACTATTGTGGAGTTTTTTTTTGGTTAAGTTTTTTGGTTGAATAGTTACCAGTTGGGCTAGACTAATTTGGCTGATTAGAGAGGAGGGCCTAACTACAAAAATGAAAAATACAATAAATAAAAAAAGGTTTGGGCCAGCAAGGTCATCCCTTGGGCTTGGGTCCATCCCTGGCCCAAAGGTATATACAACCACATAACAATGTATTTATTTTAGGCTAGTTACTAAACCCAAGTGTTGTTTAGGTCCAAAATTCAGTAATTTAAAATGAATGGGATTGGTGGTGTAAGGTCAAATTTAATCAACCATGTGTTGGCTTTATTCCATGCCAAATTTGCTTGTAATTCAGTATGTAGAAACACTGTATTTAGGTGAGAATAATGTAAGGGTTGTGTGTGAGAGAGTGTGAAGAAACTCAAGTTATATGCTTTCAAGAAGAGTCTCGCGACTAACTTACGACTAGCAAGTCGCCACACATGTGAAGTATGCAAGGGAGCTGAAGGATCACAATAACTAGAGCACTACAGGACAAAAGTACAGTCGGGCCTGGAAGTTATCTCGTGACTCAAACTCATGACTTGTTCCAGTCGCAAGGCCAAATCGCCAAAATGTCCTGTTTAGATGAAAATTAACTTTTCACATTCTAGCTCATACCCTACTATATATACCCTTATACCCACGAAATGTGAGTGTGGCTATTCAGAGAAAAAAACCCTAAGAGAGATTTCGACAACACACCCACTTCATTAGAGAGAGAGAGCTACTCATTATTAGATAGAAGTCTTTGTAGTCTCTTCTCATTCCCTCTCTCATTGTTATATCTATTGAGAGGAGATTTCTATCCAAACACTATCCACACCCATTTAGAGTGTTGAGTGCTTTTGGAGCTTGGGAAGTATTAGAAGATGCAATATGGGATTATTGCAGGATCTGGTAAGCTAGAGAAGACAAGGTTCAATGTAACCCTATTAGAGCAAGAAACTTGGAGGGCTTAGGTGCACTAGGTAGATTAGGCTTAGAGGGTCTTTTGCTATTCAACCCAACCTTATTATTTAGTGGATTCTTGACCATTTGGAGGGCGACAAAAAAGTTTTTCACTAAGTACTTTGATTTCCTCTTCGAGAACACATCGTCGTGTTATCTTTGTGTTTGCATCTCTCTTCCCTTACTCTTTACCTTTTAATTATTGTTGTGGTTGTGATTAATTTCGGTTTAGGGTGTTTTATCAATTCTGTTTTAGCTTATATTTATCTTTCCGCACATATATTGTTTGTGTATAAGCTTATGTTGGTAATTTTATATTTGAGGGTCTAAACGTTCATTGATGTTTTACACACTATTTGAACTTTCAGGTGGGTCAAGTTTGGTTTTGAATCCCAGCCCCCCACTTTGCGACCGTTTACCTATCTAAAAAAAACAATGCATGGTGGGTCAATTATTGAGGTAGAGGATAAGATAGTCAAAATTATGATGTTTCCATCATTCTATTTAAATATGTCGGTATGCAAAAAATATCTTCTCTTGTAGAAAGAACGTCTTTTGAACTGTTAACTCGCAGTTCATTATACTATTGGACAATGTTATTAATACTATTTGGTAACCAATAGTTAATGGGAGAAACAAAAAATGAGTAACAATATTTTTGTAAGTTATTGATGTGGTAAATTTTTACTGGTTCTTAGGAGATGCATTGGTTTTTATCGTACTGAACATGTTGAGATCATTTGAATTTTGACTTTCTAAAGTAAACCGAAAAAGTTATGAAATCATACTTATTTAAGTTGGTATGCAAGTGCTTTCGTTGCTAAGTTTATAGTGATCAAACAAAATATTATATATATATATATATATATATATATATTGTAGAGGTGATTAACTCTGTTTGGAATTGGATTATAAGCTAGCTTATTGTTTATTTTTTTCTATTATTTGTAGGATCCATGTGAATCACCTATTTAACTTCTGTTTATTTGTATTATTATTTACAGGTTCTAATGTGAGTCACCTAATTACTTTATTTAACTTTTACCTTTTATCTACAACATTTTTAACAAAAAGTTAGATAAGCTGACACTTAGCAATTTCTATATATCTATATTTAGAAATTGATTTCTTTATTAAGACTGGATATTACCAATTTAAATACATATCTAGTATCACATTATTTAAAATTTAAATTAATGTTATATTTTGTATATTGTTAAATTCAAATTATTAAATGGACTCTCTCTATTTAATTGTTTCAAGTAAACTTCAAATGATTTTATCCAAAAAAAAAAAAAAAAAACTTCAAATAATCTTGCAAGTACTAATAATTTGCAAATAAAAGAAAAGATGACAACAATTTTAACAAGGTTCGGCCAGGAAAACCTACATCCACTACAATCTTTATTATTTTCTATTTTGCAGTGCAAAAATCTGTTATAAAGCTTTGTTAATTTATGAGTAATGCTACGGACACAAATTATTCTACAAACATTTTACAAACTGCTGATGTGGCATACTTCACCTTAGCTTTTTAACAACTAAAATACCACGTCAAAAATTAACAAAGTAAATTAAAAAAACAAAAAAGAAACCCAAATCATGTTTGCAACAAAACCCTCTCCCTCTCCCTCTCTGCGCCTCCCTCTCTGCCTCAGCAGTATCATATGGTTTTCTTATCTAAAGCATTGCATGTCTTTCTTATCTAAAGTTGTTGAGGAATTACCAAAAGTAGAAGAATTAGAACCATCAGATACTGAAGTGGGAGCATCATTCTCATCAGATGTGATTGCAACACTGTTCTCGGCCATGGTACCAGCGGCTTTTGTAACAATTCCAACGAGAGGTGTGGCAGCGGCGTTAGTCAGCAAGAGGAAGCAGATTTCTTTAGCTTGAATGTGAGACCAAAGAGGCAGAGGAGATGCAGCGCCGTACGGTACTGCTGAGGCAGAAAGGGAGGTGCAGAGAGGGAGAGGGAGAGGGTTTTGTTGCAAATGTGATTTGGGTTTCTTTTTTGTTTTTTTTAATTTATTTTGCTGATTTCTGACATGGTATTTTAGTTGTTAAAAAGCTGAGGTGGAGTATGCCACATCAATAGTTTGTAAAATGTTTGTAGAATAGTTTGTGTCTGTAGCATTACTCTTAATTTATATATACAACTTTGGGGAACAAAATCCATACGATTATTTAATCCATATTTATGATCATATCCATTACCTTCCTCTTTTATTTGATTTTGCTGATGACTCAGGTATGACTTTGTCTTTTTTGATTGGGTTGGTGCACTTTCCTTAAATGTTTGATCTTCAACATCCTTTAATGAAACAGCTTTCATGGATCAAACTTCATGTCTTTAATGACAAGTGAAAAATAGATTATTTTTTATATGAAAGCAATTTTAAATCATTTTGGGAAAAAAAAAATACAGTTTTTGAACATAGTTTTTATCTAGAAAACATTTTTTTTACAAAACAGATTTTTTGATTTGAAAAAAAAAATTTATATATATATTTTTTAAAAAACAGTTTTTTAAAACAGATTTGTTTTTAAAAAAAATTTTCGGGTTCCCCCTTTTAAAAAAACAGATTTTTTTTAATATATATTTTGAAAACCTTTTTTTTTTTTTTTTTTTTTTTTTTTTTTTTTTTTTTTTTTTTAAGGAGAAGAAAAAGTATTAAAAAAATGTTTTTGTTTTGAAAAATTTTAAGAAGAACGACAAACATTTTTAAAAGACCTTCTTTTTTTTTTTTCGAAAAAGTTCATTTTTAAAGAAAGAGGTGGGAAAAGATTTTTGAAGGAATTTTATTAGAATAATGTGTAGGGGAAATGTTTACCCAAGCATATTTATTTTATGGAAACATTAATTAATGATAAGAAATGTAAAGGAACAACCATAAAAAAGTGCAGAAAATAAATTGTAAGGAAAATAGTTTGCAGAAATTTAAATGACATAAAAGTAAAGTGCAGAAAATTAAATGACATGAAAGTAAAGTGCTGAAAATTAAATGACAAAAATGCAAAGTGCTGAAATATTGTAAAGATTGATTAAAAAATGTTTTTTTTTCTCTCTCTTAAATAGATTTCAACCTTTTTCAAGCCTTTGTGGATTCTTCATCATAAAGAAATGGGAGTTTAGTCATCGTCATTTTTACGAGAAATACCCATATTGTGCACTAATGGAGGTTTAAAAAAAAATTTAAAGAGATGGTAGAAAATCTTTTTATTATTATTATTTGGGTGTCTAGATATAGATATGTGTGTGTGTGTGTGTGTGTGTGTGCAATAAAATAAAGGGGGAGATTGGATGTGCAAGAAATTAAATGGGATGACATAAAATAAAAGTATTAATAATAAAATCCCTAGATGCCTAGATGGGATCAGATTTCTTCCCCCTAAGGGTACCTCCCATACAAACCCTAGGTGATGGTCCAATACCCATCTAGGGAAAACAAGCACAATAATATGAACCGACAACAATAATATGAACATTGAAATAAAGAGATAGATATATACATAATATATGCAAGAGCATAGAAAAAAGAAAAAAGCAAATATAAACAACAAGCAAGATAAAAAGAAATATTTTATATGTATGGAGAATGATGATCACAATATAATAAAAACGGTGGGATGGGTGTAGTTATTAAGAAACTAACTCATCCCTATAGCCTTACCCACAAAAATTAAAACAAAAATAGATGAAGCTTTTTTGTGTGGGTTTCCAAGAGAGAGAGAGAAACTTTTTTTTTTTTGAATTTCTAAAGGTATTTTTCCATAATTTTCTTAGTATTTCTAATTTTCCTCACCTTTTTCTCTCTATTTCACTATTTTCTCTACCTATTTCATCCTATTTTTCTCCACGATTTTTATAAAAAATAGGGGGTATTTATCGGGGGAATGAGGAAAATAGGAGGCTAGCATTAGTGTATTAGGATACACTAGTGCTAGCCGCCCATGGCAAGGGGCATCTAGCATTGGCGTATGCTTATACACTAATGCTAGCCTCCTACTTTTGCCACCTTATAGCACTTTTTCATCTTTTCTTGATTTCTAGCTCCGTTTTCTTCAAATGTTATATTCACACAATGCACTAAATGTCTAGTTTCTAACGGTTCTAGCCTCGTTCAATTTAGATCTATAGCTATTGAGATATCACACTTGCAACGAAGGTGACACAGTGCTAAAAAGCTCTTGAAGTTTCTTCTTGAAAAATTCATATCTTCCAATCTGGAGTAGATATCGTCAATCTCTTTTGATGAAAATTAGCTAAGACCTTGTTTTTCAAGATGGTCCAACCCTCTAATTTCAGTTTTTACCCAATCGGTACAGTTTATTGTGCGGAGTTGGGTTATAAGCTGCCAGTTTTCTTGAAAAGAAAAAAGAAGTGAAGATTTTAATAGGGTTTTCGATATTTTGGTGATATCTCATTCATTTTAACTTTGATTTTGGCCCATAAACTATCATTTAAAATGGAAAAATATGCCCTACTATAAGTTCCAAAATTCAACACGATTTAATGGTCGGATCAAAAAGTCAACTTTTTAACCATACCCGCTTAGGGTTTCAGTCTTAATTGCTATAAAATGGATTTTTCAATCATTGTGACTTTTTGATTCACTATTCAAACATTTTGTATTTATTTTTACCCTTTTTGGCTTTGAAATTCATGATTTTGCACTTTTTTTCAATTTGTTTGATTTTTTTGGTCTTTATTTTGACGTGTGAATCGAGACTAGACAATATAGTATCGACAATATATAGTAATGTTAATTTTTTTTAAAGGAAGTTATAGCCTTAGGCTACAACCAAGTTTGTGGCTAAAACTCGGTCCATTCATTTATACAAAAGAAAACTAGCTACGTCGTAGATTGTGATTTACCATTTTTTCTATACCAGTCACAATCAATCACATAACAAAGTTGAAGGAAAAGGGTCAAGAAAAGGGTGTGGTCCTAGAATTATTGTTTGCAATGCAATTTCCATGATGCATAGTCTATAGCACTTTGCAATCAGAACTTGCAGTTAGGAGAGTGGCTCTGCTGCTAGCTACGTGTGATGACTTTGGCCTCCAACTTTGGTGCTTAGATGTTCAACAACAACAACAACAACAACAACAACAACAAAAAAAAAAAAAAAAAAAAAAAAAAAAAAAAAATCTCTTTTAATCTTAACATAAAAGATTTTTCATTTTACCATGATTTATATTTTCAAGTTATGGCAATATTTTTATGCATCACTTGTGTACGGCACCAAGACCTTAGGCCCATACAGACCCCGGGCCCTGCCCCAATTGTACAGTGCGGTGATCCCAGGCCCATACAGGCCCTGGGCCTTGTCCCGTACTGGTTTTGGCCACAGGCCCAGCCGAAAGGTCCAGTCGTCCTACGCCATTCCCGGGGATTCATAAATAACAAACAGGTGTAGGGTATTAAGTTCCAAGGTGGGCTCGGTCAAACGTTTCCGGTCATGTACATGAGTCATTCCCGGGAAAATGTGGTATGCACGGGAGACGGTGCTGCCGAGCATTATCGGTCCAGATGGAATCAAGTTCCAAGATCATAAATGCAGCACCGCCCTCTCACCTAAACATCCACTTAAATCAAATGATATTGGACCTTCAATGGCACAAACGGTGGCTGTAATCATGATCTTCCCACTAACCTTGGCTATAAATAGAAGAAAGATGGGAGAAGAATGGGATTTTTTTTTGGGAGAGAAAAGAGTGAAAGAGTGAACATCAAACTGGGCGTTGCTTTGAGTCTCTGCCGAGAACGACCCATAGTAGGAAATCTTCAAGCCCACTACAAATAGATTGTGAGCCCATAATAATCCAAGGCCCATAGGCCTCGTACTTGGTTCTCACAATTGGCGCCCACCGTGGGGCCCTCCTACAAAGCTGTAGTTCGACTGGGACTCAAACGACGAGGATGTCTGAGGAGCGTGCACCAAGCGGCTCCATGGGATCTTCTCGGGGGTCAACATGGAGGGAGAGAAGGCAAAAAAGGCGGGAAGATAGGGAGCACTCAAGAAGGGAGGAAGGGTCCGGACAAGGAGAAGGATCGGCTCAGACACACTGGACGGTTTCGGACGTCTCGGCGCATCGGCGGCATGACGAAAGGGACCGAGAGCTGGAACGGTTACGCAGACTGGTAATGGACCTAGAGCTGGAAGCAAGGGTTCGGCGAGATGAAAGGAATCGCAACTCCCAGCAAAGGAGAAACCAGGGTGAGGCCTCCAGCCGGTCTAATACGCATCGGTCCCGAGACCGGTCGCGCTCCCAAGAGTCGCACCGGCAATCACGGGAACCACGCAATCGACGGAACCGCTCACGGTCGCACGGTTATGATCACCAAGGATCAGAATCACCGGAAGAACGTCTACACCACAATGCCTCCATGGACGCAATGAGCCGGGCTCTACGGATGGCTGCCCGGTCACCGTTTTCCGATGAAATTGAACGGGCCCCTATGCCGAGCAGATTCACACGACCACCATTCAATTCGTATGAGGGAAGGACAGACCCTGTGGAGCATGTTAGCCATTACATCCACATGATGTCTTTGCATGCGCACAACGATGCATTAATGTGTAAGGTTTTTCCCTCTAGTCTCGGTTCCACGGCACTAAGATGGTTCAATGGTTTGCGGAAGGGCTCCATACACAGCTTTGCCGAGCTGATTCAGGAATTCGGCAGCAGGTTCGTGACATGTAGCCGGGTGCAACAGCCGGTTGACGCACTACTTTCCATGAAGATGAGGATTGGGGAAACCCTTCGGAGTTATGCCAGCCGATACTGGGAACTCTATAACGAGATTGGTGGAGGAAATGAGAAAATTGCGGCAAGCACCTTCAGAATGGGGCTCCCTGAGGATTCTGAATTACGGGAGTCACTGACGAGAAGACCCCCCGAGGACATGAGGCAACTGATGAGACGCATAGAGGAGTACAAACGCCTGGAAGATGACCGGTTGCAAAGCAGGGGGAAAGCTCCGTTAGTGGGGAGATCTCGGCAAAACGTTTTGCCGGCAAAACCGAAACGAGACTTCAGAATGCAGGGACCAGAGGGGCAGATCGACGGGGTCAATGTGGTGTTTAAAGAGCCAGTTCACAAGATCCTGGAACGGATCAAAGACGAGCCATTCTTCAGGTGGCCGAACAAAATGGGGGGCGACCCATCTCGGAGGAACCAAAACTTATACTGCACCTATCACAGAGACAAGGGGCACACGACTGAACAGTGCCGGGTATTAAAAGATCATCTCGGACAGCTAGCAAGGGCCGGGTACTTAAAAGAGTTTGTAACAGATTCCGTTAACCGAGAAACCGGGCAGGGATCCCAACAGAAAAGGAATCCCCTTCCACCACCCCTGGGGGTAATCGAAGTCATCCATGCCGCACCAAGAAGGGCAGCAGCGGCTAAAAGGATACTGACAGTAGCCTGCGCGGAAGGAGAATCATCCAAAAAGAAGAAAAAAGGTGGACGGCCGACCATCTCGTTCGGAGAAGATGATTTCGAGGGGACGGTCCAACCCCACGACGATGCTTTGGTGGTGACAGCCCGGATAGGCGGATTCCTGGTAAAGAGGGTGATGATTGATCAAGGAAGCGGAGCCGACGTCATGTACCCGGATCTCTTTGAAGGGCTAGGGTTAAAGACCCAGGATTTGGCGAAGTATGACACGCCGTTGGTCTCGTTTGATGGGAGGGTTGTAATTCCCGAGGGGCAGATCTCTCTCCCAGTGAACATGGAAGGCAAGACAGTTATAGTTACATTTATAGTGGTCCGATCATTCGCACCATACACCGCAATCCTGGGAAGGCCGTGGATTCACGCAATGGGGGCTGTCCCGTCCACCCTTCACGTAAAAGTGAAATTTCCTACCGAGAATGGAGTTGCCGTGGTAAGGGGGAATCAGCAGGTGGCGAGGCAGTGCCTCGTCGCCGCGGTCCGGTGGGAGAACGAACAGCTCGGTCGAACTGAGGAGAACGAGAAAGAAAATTCATAGCAATTACAGAAACCCCAGGGGGAAGCTGGGGCGGACGTGGCCGAGGAGGTGCTGAAGGTAAGGATTCTCCCAGATGCTGACAAGTATTTCCAGATAGGTACAAGCATGAACGACCGGGAAAGGGTAGATATGTTGCTGTTCTTATTGCAAAACGTGGACGTTTTTGCGTGGAGCCCGTATGAAGTGCCCGGCGTAGATCCCGAGTTCATTGTCCACAGACTCAATGTGGATCCGTTATTCCCCCCCAAAGAAGCAGAAACCGAGAAGAGCGTCGAGGGAACACGTCGAGGCAGTAAACCTGGAGGTACAGCGGCTGAAGGATGCCGGAGCCATAAAGGAGATATTCTTCCCGAAGTGGTTGGCAAACACTGTCGTGGTAAAGAAGAAGAACGGGAAATGGAGAGTTTGTGTGGATTTCACAGACTTGAACAAGGCATGTCCCAAGGACCCATTCCCGATGCCCAAGATTGACCAGCTAATAGATGCAACGTACGGGCATCCGAGGATGAGCTTCCTGGATGCCTTCCAGGGCTACCACCAAATTGCCTTGGCGCCCGAAGACCGAGAAAAGACTGCATTTATCTCCCCGAATGCGAATTATCACTACGAGGTCATGCCGTTCGGACTAAAGAACGCCGGGGCTACGTATCAGAGAATGATGACGAGAATGTTCCGAGAAAAAATTGGATGCACGGTTGAAGTTTATATCGATGATATGGTGGTGAAAAGCAGAATTGAGTCGCAGCACACCGAATATCTCCGGGGAGTGTTTGAGATACTACGTCGGTATAAATTGCGCTTGAATGCCGAAAAGTGCACTTTCGGAGTGGGGGCTGGTAAGTTCCTGGGGTATCTGATCTCTACTCGGGGTATAGAAGCCAACCCCGACCAGATAGAAGCCGTGAACCGCCTCAAACCACCAAGCAATCCCAAAGAGGTGCAAGTGCTCACTGGAATGCTAGCGGCCCTGAACAGATTCATCTCCAAGTCTGCCGACCGTTGCCGGCCCTTTTATCAGCTTCTGAAAAAGTGGAAGGGGTTTCTATGGGACGAGAGCTGCGATGAAGCCTTTCGAGAGCTAAAGGAATATTTGGCAAAGGCGCCGAGGTTGACGGCCCCGGATCCCGGAGAGGATCTGTTTATGTATCTCGCTGTCACCGACCATGCGGTAAGTGCTGTGTTGCTAAGGGACCGGGGAGTGCAGATGCCGGTGTATTACGTGAGCAAAACCTTGGTCGATGCCGAGACAAGGTACCTGCCTCTCGAGAAGTTAGTTTTGGCTCTGGTGCACGCCACGAGAAAGTTGCCACATTACTTCCAGGCACACACAGTGTTCGTCCTCACCGAGTATCCATTGCAGTCACTATTGAAGAGATCAGACTTCACAGGGCGGATTGCCAAGTGGGGGACTCGGTTGGGATCGTTTGACATAAGATACCGGCCTAGAAGCTCGGTGAAGGGACAGGTTCTGGCCGACTTCATCGCAGAGTTTACACCCAAGGATGAAGGCAAAATAATCTGTAGTACGGAGATTCGCCCATGGAGGTTATTTGTGGACGGTGCATCGAATGCTATGGGGGCCGGGGCCGGTATTGTCATTGTCACCCCGGAGGGTATACGACTGGAACACTCCCTCAGACTGGGGTTCAAAGCCTCGAACAACGAAGCCGAATACGAAGCCATGTTGGCCGGATTGAGGGCAGTATTACATCTGGGCGCAAAGGACATAGAGATCTACTCTGATTCTCGACTGGTGGTTTATCAGATCACTGGGGACTTCGAAGCTCGGGACCCCAGAATGAAAGCTTATCTCGGCGCGGCAAAGCAGATTATCAGTCAGTTTGGAACGGTAAAGATATCCCAGGTAGCCCGGTCACAAAACAAGCACGCTGACTCTCTTGCCACGTTAGCCTCATCGGCTACCGAGGATACGCCAAGGCTCATCACGGTAGAACTTGTAAAGGAGCCAAGCATCCAGGTGAAGAATGTTCCCAACCAAGCCGGAGTAGAGATTGCGCAGGTGGCAGTAGCTGGTCCAAGTTGGATGAGCCCGATCATAGACTTCCTTGCCGAGGATAAAGTTCCGGAGAATGAGGCCGAGGCCAACAAGATTCGGCGAATGGCTCCCAGATACTGGCTGTCTTCAGACCGAAAATTGTACCGAAGATCCTTTGCAGGCCCTTACCTCTTATGCCTACATCCAGACAGGGTCAAAGAGCTCCTGACCGAGCTGCATGAGGGAGTGTGCGGCGGGCATGCCGGGGGACGATCTTTGGCACACCGAGCAATGACACAGGGGTTTTGGTGGCCACAGATGCAGAAGGATGCCGCCGAATACGTACGAAGTTGCGAACAATGTCAAAAGCACGCCCCAATGATCCATCAACCTGCAGGACAGCTAAATCCTGTCAGCAGCCCGTGGCCATTTGCACAATGGGGGCTTGACATCCTTGGGCCTTTCCCCCGGGCAACGGGGAACCGCCGTTTTGTATTGGTGGCTGTAGATTACTTCACAAAGTGGGCTGAAGCAGAGGCCTTGGCTAATATCCGGGATTCCGACGTGAAAAAATTTGTATGGAAAAACATAGTTACACGGTTTGGGGTGCCGAATTCGCTGGTATCAGACAATGGGCTGCAGTTCGACAGCAATGCTTTCCGGAGCTTTTGTAGTAAGCTTGGCATCAAAAACAAGTATTCAACCCCGGCATACCCACAAAGCAACGGCCAAGCTGAAGCGGTAAACAAGACTATCTTGAACGGGCTCAAAAGAAGGTTGGACGGAGCAAAGGGAAGATGGGCGGAAGAGCTACCCAGTGTATTATGGGCGTACCGCACGACCCCTAGGAGATCCACGGGTGAAACCCCGTTCTCCCTGACATACGGCTCGGAAGCAGTCATACCAACCGAGGTGAGCTTATGCAGTGCACGGGTCGCCGGGTTTGACCCCGTACAGAACGCCGACCTGATGATGGAGCGTTTGGATTGGCTAGAAGAATGCAGGGAGGCTGCAACCATACGTCTTGCCGAGTATCAACAGAAGCTGGCCCAAAGGTACAACCGAAATGTAAAGAGCAGGGAGTTCATTGCCGGGGAACTAGTATTAAGAAGGGTAGTGGGAAACATGCGGGACTTGACTGCAGGGAAGCTCGCTCAGAGTTGGGAAGGACCATACAGAGTCACAGCTATTGCGGGTGCAGGGGCCTACTACTTGGAAGACCTTGACGAGAGGCCACTCCCCCGACCATGGAACGCCAACAACTTGAAGAAGTTCTACGCATAATCATCGGTGTAAGCCATTACTTGTATCCCATTGAAACTAAGAGCATGATGAATCCTTTTGTATAAGCTATTTTTCATTCCTTAGCCGTACGCCGGAAGAATCACCATCAAATCTCAAAGGACAGAAGCCTGACTCTCGGTTCGATCACTATCGCCGAGCAGGCGGAAACCTACAAATAATAATCTAAGGACAGAAACCTGATCCTCGGCTCGATCACTATCGCCGAGCAGGTGGAAACCTACAGATAAGTCTCTAAGGACAGAAGCCTGACCCTCGGTTCGATCACTATCGCCGAGCAGGCGGAAACCTACAAATAATAATCTAAGGACAGAAACCTGATCCTCGGCTCGGTCACTATCGCCGAGCAGGTGGAAACCTACAGATAAGTCTCTAAGGACAGAAGCCTGACCCTCGGTTCGATCACTATCGCCGAGCAGGCGGAAACCTACAAATAATAATCTAAGGATAGAAACCTGATCCTCGGCTCGATCACTATCGCCGAGCAGGTGGAAACCTACAAATAATTCTCTAAGTACGAAAACCTGACCCTCGGCTCGATTCCCGGTTCAGCCAAAGCCTAACCCGACCCTTTTTCAAATACTAAGTCAAAAAGCGCTCTCAAAATACACTAAGCGCCGCGTAAATGGTTCTCGGGGGTACTATTACATTAAGCCGCCATAGCACTGGCGTGGTTCAAGCAAAACACGAACAGAGATAATTTCATTCGACAAATTCAAACGGAAAAAGAAAACGGACTTCTAATTAAAGTAGAGCAATTGTTCGGTCACCACATCCCGGTGACATAGGCAAATAAAACCAACAAAATAAAACAAATGTTCGGTCACCGCATCCCGGTGACGTGAGCAAGTAAAACTAATAAAATGAAAGTGAGCAAGCAAGATAAAAGCAAAATTAGCGGGGAGGTTGGTTCGGTGGTATCACTTCCTGCTGGCCGGCCAAAGAAAAAGGCGGGGCCTCACCGAGAAGCTCCTGCACAGTCGGGATACTGGTGACTTCCATTTCCTCAGGCTCGGCGTGAGCATCGATTTGCTCAACCAGCTCCCTCATACTGGCTGTCTCTTCCTCGTCAATCGCCACCGGGGTACCCTGAGCAGCAGGGGCGGGGCTCGGGAATGGGATTTGGCCGGGGTCTCTCAGATGCGAATCCTCAGGAACGCCCATTGCCTGAAGGGCGGCAAACCACCCGGCCTCAAAGCCCATATTCCTAGCCCGAGCAACCACCGGCTCTACAGAGTTTTCGGCATCAGCAAAGCCGACATCATACCATTTCTGCTCCGCGGCTGCCAAGCCTGCCCTAAGGTCAGCTATCTCCTCGGCATTGGAGGTGTTAAGGCTGATAGCTTGGGCTAGCTTAAGCTCCGTCTCATTCTGCTGGGTTAGGAGCTCCGCACACCTTTTCTCGGCAAGGGACCGGTTCTTCTCGGCAATTGCTGCCTTTTTCTCAGCAGACTCGGCGGCCTTCAGTTTTTCCTTAGCCGTTTTCACCGCCGCCTCGCGCGCCTCCTTCTCGCGCTCGCTCTCCTCAGCAAGCTCCCTTGCCCGAGCAGCCACAATGTGGGCCATTTGAGCAGCCTAGCAAGGACAAAAGTTAGAAAAAAGACAAAAGGAAACCTGTATGAAGAACTAGATAGACAAAAAAATTACCGCAATGGCGTGCCACTCTAACCGGCGCCCTACGGACTCCTCGGATCCATCCTCGAAAGCATGCACATCCTCCGGAAGTTGGAGAGCTTCGGCCAAAGATTGGGCAATACGGCCGCCCTCGCCTTTATCCCACATCCGAATGCAGGCGGTTGACGGCAATGGTTTGCCGTCCAGAAGGATCTTCGGCTCCCACGCAGGAGCCACTTGGGAGGAGGACGCGCCCCCCGTGCCGGCTTCAGTCGGCGGCTCACGGATAACAATACCACCTGTTGGACGGGGAGGAGTCTGGGCAGCGACCTCGCCCGGGCAAGTGGAAGGTTGATCAGTGACCTTTTGCTTCTTCCGGGCACGTCCGGCCTGCGGTGGGGGTGAAGGCTGCGGCACTTGACCCCGGCCCTCTGGAGGAGGGGGTTGATTGGATTGTCGGGCACCGGGCACAAACCGTTCTACCGACAGCACTTTTCTAGATACCATCTTTCCCTTATGCCGGGCAGCTCTAGCTAAAAGGGCGGCCGCTTCTATCACTTGTTGTTGGTTCACGGCGGCCGGATTCTCGGGGATTGGCTGCTCTTGCGCTTGGCCTTGCTGCACGGCTTCGTGGGCTAACTCCCTGATGCGCCGGGATGCTTTTTCCGCGGATTCGTCTCTCAAAGGGGCTAGCTCGTCTGCGCGAGTAACCCGCCGGCCAAATTCCCTCGCTTCCCCGGTTGTAAGACTCGGCGGTAAAAAGTTCACGTACCGAACGTCTATATACGACAGCAGGGGGCTGTCAACTATCAGGGCCTGCTTGAACGGCTGCCAAGTAGAATAAACCGGCTCCACACCGAGGATCAAATGCGAAGCCCGGAGTTGCCCGTCCCAATGCACGTATATCTCAGAGCGGAGGACGAAGTTTAAGTCTTTGGCGTGGACGACTCTGAGGTCCTGCACAAACACTTTGCCGTCTGCAAAAGATCAAATGACGCATTAGTCTCTAATCATAAAAATTCTTTTTACCGAGAGGAAGAAAAAGAGAGGCGAAAGAAAGCAGTTATATGAAGGGGATGGAACGAACCCACTTCACGCGGCGTAAGGGGGCAAGGAAACTCCCCGGCAAACCAATTGCCGCTCACCCTAACGAACTCATTGGCGGAATTCCTGTTCGAATCAGGTAGGCATGATATCAGCCGTACCCGTGCATCCCTTGTCTTTAGGTAATAACCGGTGGCTTTGCTCCCACAGAGCCTATACATTTGGTTAATGTCATGGTGGTCTAACTGTAAGTTAAAGGTGTGGTTCAACTTACTGACGCAACTAACTACCCGGTAAAAGTTGGGGGGAAGTTGGTCCGGGCACAGCCCGTAGTAAGTGAGTGTGTTTATTAAGAGGGGATCCACGGGGAACCTGACCCCACCTTCTAGAATGGACATCAAAGGAAAGAAGGCTATACCATGCCCTCGGTGGAGTTCAATATCGCTCTCATGGCAGTAGGCCACATCCACGTCATTGGGAATGTTAAATTTACTCCTAAAGGTGGCCAAAGCAGCCGGGGACTCTAGGAGGTAAGAGTAACCCATCTATAACGCCTAAAAATACGAAAGTAAACTCAAAGAAATGAAAGTTGAAAGGAAAAGGAAGGGGAAGAAAAACTTACTTTGGGTTCTAAGGAGGAAAAGAACACTGGGTAAGCAAGCGCACAGAAATGTGGTCGGCAGAGAAAAAGAGCTCTAAAGATTGGCGGAGGAAAAATGGGATGCTGTTCAGAGGGAGGTTATTTATAGAGGAAAGAAAAGTGAATGGAGGAAGAAGAAGCGTCTGAATCAAGCATTAAATGGGCGCGGTCTACGAGCAGTCCAACGAACGCCAAGCATAACCAATCCGCACGTCGCTTCGGTCCTCGAACCGTCAAGCAATAATGACGACTGCGCCTGGCGCCGCGAAACGGCGCGTCTTTTGAGATGAATATTAAATGAGAAATGACGGTCAGAAGTCCCAGGCTAAAAGACTCCCGAGGTCAAAAGGTCCCATGCTGCTCCTTGATTCTTCTCGATGACCGAGTATGAATCAAGGGGGGGCTATTGTACGGCACCGAGACCTTAGGCCCAAACAGACCCCGGGCCCTGCCCCAATTGTACAGTGCGGTGATCCCAGGCCCATACAGGCCCTGGGCCTTGTCTCGTACTGGCTTTGGCCACAGGCCCAGCCGAAAGGTCCAGTCGTCCTACGCCATTCCCGGGGATTCATAAATAACAAACAGGTGTAGGGTATTAAGTTCCAAGGTGGGCTCGGTCAAACGTTCCCGGTCATGTACATGAGTCATTCCCGGGAAAATGTGGTATGCACGGGAGACGGTGCTGCCGAGCATTATCGGTCCAGATGGAATCAAGTTCCAAGATCATAAATGCAGCACCGCCCTCTCACCTAAACATCCACTTAAATCAAATGATATTGGACCTTCAATGGCACAAACGGTGGCTGTAATCATGATCTTCCCACTAACCTTGGCTATAAATAGAAGAAAGATGGGAGAAGAATGGGATTTTTTTTTGGGAGAGAAAAGAGTGAAAGAGTGAACATCAAACTGGGCGTTGCTTTGAGTCTCTGCCGAGAACGACCCATAGTAGGAAATCTTCAAGCCCACTACAAATAGATTGTGAGCCCATAATAATCCAAGGCCCATAGGCCTCGTACTTGGTTCTCACAACTTGAATATAAGTTTAATATCATTTATTTGTATGAAATTGTTTCCAATTTTTTGTAAATAAGTATTTTACAATCTTGATAGAATAGATTTTTCATTTTGCAATGACTTATATTTTCATGGCAATATGTCTACACATCTCTTGGATATAAATTGTATATCATTTTGTTATTTTTCTATGTGTGGGTAGTGTAATTTACAAAAGGATGAAGGAATTGGATGATTTATATTTTTCTGTTTTGGATCCATAGGAGCTGACCCAAAATTTTGGGACTAATACTTTGTCATCAGAAGTACAAGTACTCCTCATATAAAAACTCTACAGAATATTTAAAACTACTCCTCAAATAAATTTAAAGACATATAAGGAAATTTCATTTTGGCATTCTTCAAAAAAAAAAAATTTAATAAAATTATTTTACAAAATTTAAACCTCATCTATTCTCACTTCCCACTATTGCTCTTTTTGTTTTATCGTTAATATTTTCTAGAAAATGAGTAATTTTTCAAAAGAATTTTCTATAAAATTATGTCATTTTACTATGTTTGGTAGCAACCTTAAATGTGTTGGAAAATGATAATCTAATTTCCCTTATTTAGCTTGCCATGAGATTCGAGTAGTTTTCCCCCCAAAAAAAATTATAAAATAGTGGAAAACAGTTTCTAAAAATGAGGCACACTTTTTATGTTGACCAAAGATAGTTTCCTTTGACTCATTTTTTCTTATGCTAACAAACGTTAGAAAACACGAAAAACTATCTTAACACAAGGTTTTCCAGCAAAACAAACAAACATTCTTATCTTTCTTCAAATCGGATAAAAAATTAAATCATTACTAAATTTCTCATTTATCTCAAATTCTCTAATTTTAACTTAAAACAACAAACTTCCTAAATTTTTCGCCTGTGGAACATTTCAAAGAAGATGAATTATTTCCCTTGAATTTTGACCGATCCTATAAAATGACAAAGTACCAAAAGAATCGCAGTGGTCAATAGGAAATTAAATAGGAAGTTTGTACTTACAAGGTGAAAAAATTAATTTAAAACAGCTAAATCAAAGTCTCATTAGACATGGCCAAAAATAGGGTGATCCTTACTATAGAAGTTTGTTTGTGTATATATATTGATAAGTAGCATTTGAAACAGTTCAAAGAGGATGAATAAATGCATGTTTAAGGATGAATAAATCTAGCTATTACATCTCTGTACACCACAAATCCACCACTTGATTCGAATATTAGCTAGTCACTCATGGCTCTACATTGTGGAAGCGAGAGGAGGTGGTCGAGGGTGGTAAAGATGACTTTCTACTTGTTCTTTCTCATACCAATGTCATCAGTTGGAAATAGAAACACTAACACCATATTCAATAAGAAACAAAAACTAGAGGTTCAGCAGCAATTGAAGCGCCTTAACAAGCCTGCTCTTAAATCCATCGAGGTTATTAATCACTTCATATAACATGTTTGTGTTCTATATTGTATTTTTTGCTTTAGTCTTAGAAGAGTCATTCACTTTTGTGGGTTGTGGTGTCTTTGTAAGTCCCATGTACAATAGCAGTGTAATTTTATTACTACAGTGAGAATTCAAACTAATATCTATGTACGTGTGTTGAGAAAATGTATTTGGTACAGAGCCCGGATGGAGATATAATTGACTGCGTAGATATAAACAAGCAACCAGCTTTTGATCATCCTCTATTAAAAAATCACACAATTCAGGTAACAAGTTTAATTAAGTAAATTTCATTTGGTATCACGAATAATTTGATACTTATTGTATGTATGGTATGGGCTGGGTTTGCATTGGTATCTATGCCGAATGCAATAGATGAGACCAAGTTCTTACCCAGAAGGGTTTTCATTCGATGAGAGCAACGATGTCTCTTCAAACTCTGAGCCCAAGTTGACTCAGCTATGGCACTTGAATGGAAGGTGCCCAGAAGGAACAATTCCCATAAGAAGAACTAAAGAAGAAGATTTATTAAGGGCAGGCTCTGCAGCAAATTATGGAAGGAAAAAACACCACTCCATCCCTAATGCTGATTCCGCTGGAATTACCCATGAGGTAATATCTAATTTTTAACCAATATTATTAATAGGTTTGAGCTCAACGGTATCTACTATAATGAAGGACCCAACTCAACATTCACAACCTTTATTTTTCTGGTTGAGTTTCTAGTATGCAGTGCTTGTTGAGGAAGGAGATAAGTACTATGGAATGATGGCAAATATGAACGTGTGGAATCCCAATACCGGGGACTCAAATGAGTTCAGCGTGTCTCAATTCTGGATGACAGCAGGCCAAAGTGCTGAAGATTATGATACCATTGAAGCCGGCATAATAGTATATATAATTTCATCATCATCTTTTCTTTTAGGCGCATGCTAAACAATTAATTACTAATAATTTTCCATTTTTAAAAAAAATTATTTTCTGTGGAAAAATAGGTCAACGCTAATCGATATGGCGATTACCAAACTAGACTCGTCACGTATTGGACTGTATGTGTTTTAATATTTGACTTCCCTGCCAGCAATAGCCATGTTTATATAAACTATTTCATTTTTGAAAAGCGTCTTTTTCCTTTTTTTTTTTTTAATTTTTAATTTTTATCATGGCTGTAGGATGATAACTATAGAACCACAGGTTGCTACAATCTGGATTGCCCTGGCTTTGTTCAAGTCGACAACCAGATTGCGACAGGTGCAACCGTCACCCCTTATTCCATCTATGGTGGTACCCAACGTACAGTCGAATTCTATGTTTATAAGGTAGTACAATATTTCAGTTTAATTACTTTATCAAATACTTTTACTCTTTGGATACACATAGTAAGATATGTTTGAAATTCTGGTTTTAGTTGTAACGGTGTATGTTGGAAATTCTTGTTTCTTCGTTTATGTATTCTTATATACAACTTTTTAAATTTTAATTTCAATTTTTTTTTTCTATAAAAAATTTATTTTTACCTAACTTATTTTTTAAAACAGTGAATTTAAAGGTCCATGTTGTTTTGCACAAAAAGATTTTTTTATATTTTTTTTTTCTCTTTCATTAGTCTTTACACCTTCATTTATCATTCAAAATATTACAAACTGATTTGCATGACATGTACAATGAAGTAGGACATTAATGGAAATGGAGACTGGTGGTTGAAAATTGCGCAAAGAAACTTCGGATATTGGCCATCTTCCATATTCTCGCTCCTGTCTAATAGCGCTTCATCGGTTCAATGGGGAGGAGAGGTGATAAACTTAAAGCTAGGTGACAAGCACACCACAACACAAATGGGCAGTGGCCATTTCCCTGAAGAAGGGCCTGGCAAGGCTAGTTTCTTCGATACACTCAATGTTATTGATGGTAAAACAATTCTCAGACGTCCTTGGAATAGTCGTACAGTGATAACGAATCCCAATTGCTATAATCTCATAAATTCTGGAGACTACTTTTATTATGGTGGTCCTGGTAGAAACCCCAATTGTCCATGATCATTTAGATTATTGTTTCAAAATAAGGAGAAAGAGGGGAACCATTTTCTTGTTTGCTTCATGTCACACCAAATGTACCTAAAAGCCGTATGTCATATGAAACTCTCTGATTCATTAATATAAAAAAAGGTTATTCTATGGAGTAGTAAAATTTTAGAGAACAATCTAATTTAATAAAGTTGAATTTGTTAAGAATATAAAGTGTGAGAAAGACTGAATAGTTTGTATATTGATGTGTGTAAAATAATGTACAATAGAGAGCCTTATATAGGCTAGATATGTGTGCAGTACAAGTAAAAGAAGTAAACTACAAGTACAATATACTGGGCTAAGCCCAATGGGTTAAACTAGTCTAAGCTATACACTAACATCCCCCCTCAAACTCGAGGTGGCAAGGAGAAAGCCAACTGGAGTTTGGATACAAGATCTCGAAGACGACCAGGCGGGTGAGTCTTGGTAAAGATATCAGCAGGCTGGTCAGCAGAGGAGATGGAGAATAACTGGAGATTTCCTTTCTTAAGATGCTGACGAGTGATGTGGCAGTCGATCTCAATATGCTTAGTGCGTTCATGGAAGACATCATTATGAGCAATGTAGATAGCACTACGATTGTCACAATAAAGAGGAGTGGCAGTGGGCTGTGGAGCATCCATGTCAGCCAAGAGCCAGCGAAGCCAAACAAGCTCACAAGTGGTGTCGGCAAGGGCACGATACTCAGCCTCAGTACTAGAACGGGAAACCACATCCTGCTTCTTGCTACCCCACGAGACCAGAGAAGTACCTAACAGGAAATAGAAACCTGTGATAGAGCATCGATCAGTCGGATCACCTGCCCAGTCAGCATCTGAATAAGCATGAAGCTCGAGAGAAGATCGAGAGGAGTAATGCAAACCATGATAAAGTGTGCCTTTGACATATCGGAGAATCCGAAGAACAGCAGCATAGTGGACAGAATGAGGTGCATCCATGAACTTACTAACCATACCCACGGCATGTGAAATATCTGGATGAGTAACAGTGAGATAGATCAAACTGCCAACCAACTGACGATAGCGAGTAGCATCGGCTATAGGTTCACCGTCCAAAGGTGTGAGCTTTGCATTGTATTCCAAAGGAGTGGAAACAGTCTTGTTATCAGTGACACCGGCTTTGGAGAGAAGATCAGAAGCATATTTAGCCTGGGAAAGATAGTATCCATCAGAGGATGAGGTAACCTCAAGCCCAAGAAAATAGCTGAGAGTGCCCAGATCTTTCATCTCAAAATGCTGACTAAGGAAGTTCTGAAGAGAGCGGATACCTGTAGAATCATCTCCAGTAATAATCATATCATCAACATAAAGGAGAATAAGAGTGATACCAGCAGAGGATCTTCGAACAAAGAGAGCAGTGTCATGAGGACTCGAAGTGAAACCCTGCTGAGCAACAACTGAGCTAAACTTTTCAAACCAAGCTCGAGGAGCCTGCTTGAGGCCATAAAGAGCACGGCGAAGGCGGCAAACTTGATTGCCTGAGTGTGGATAGCCAAGGGGTGGTTGCATGTACACTTCTTCATGGAGGTCTCCATTGAGGAAAGCATTCTTCACATCCATTTGATAAAGAGGCCAACGGCGAACAGCAGCCACAGTAATGAGACATCTAACAGATGTAAGACGAGCAACAAGAGCAAATGTTTCCTCATAGTCAATACCATACTCCTGAGTAAAGCCCTTGGCAACTAGGCGAGCCTTGTATCGTTCAACAGATCCATCAGCCTTGGTCTTGATCTTGTAAACCCATCTACAACCTACTACAGACTGACCAGGAGGCAAATCAACCATATCCCATGTGTGATTCTTATGAAGGGCATCTAGTTCTTCATTCATAGCTTGCTACCAAAGAGGGTCAGTATGAGCCTTACGATAGGTGTGAGGTTCATAGAGGGTGGCAAGAGCAAAAGAGCAATGATAATCAGTGAGATAAGGGAGAGGAATGCTTACCCGAGTGGAACGACGAAGTTCAGGACCAATAGGAGACTCAGGAGAGGGTGGTGCCACAGGATCCAAGACAGGCGGGTCATATGTCGGAGACAGAACCGGAGATGAGTGGTCTGGAGAGGCAGTCGATGCTGAAGAATCCTCCACAAGTTCAGGATAGAGAAGGAGGAAAAGATCAGTAAAAATGGGAGACTCTGAGGAAGAAGATGTAGGAAACTGCTGAAAACTCGTGAAAGGACGATGTTCCCAAAACTCAACATGACGGGAGACACGAAGGCGATGAGAAATGGGATCATAGCAGCGAAACCCTTTTTAAGACACACCATAACCAAGGAAATAACAGAGACGAGTACGAGGTTGGAGCTTTGTTCGTTCATGAGGAGGAAGAGAGACAAAGCAAGCACAACCAAAAACCCGAAGAGAGGAGTAGTCAGGAGTTTGACCATAGAGAAGCTCAAATGGTGATTTGTTGTGTGTAGTTGGTGAAGGAATACGATTAATAGTGTTCACAGCAGTGAGTGCGGCCTCACCCCAAAATCGCTCAGGAAGAGAGGCAGAAATGAGAAGGGTGCGGACAACATCAAGAATGTGACGATGCTTTCGTTCTGCACGACCATTTTGTTGAGAGATGTAAGGACAAGACCGCTGAGGAAGAGTACCATGTCTGTCTAAAAATGATAGGAAAGATTTATCATTATATTCTTGAGCATTATCTGATCGAAAGACTTTAACGGTGCGATTGAACTGTGTTTCAATCATTTTATGAAATGTTTGGTAAATAGACACAAGTTCAGACCTATGGTGAAGCAGATAAATCCAAGTATACCGAGAAAAATCATCCACAAATATGACAAAATATTTAGATCCCCCCTCAGTGGGAACAGGTGCAGGACCCCAAATATCAGAATGTATAAGATCAAAAGGGGCAGAAGAAAAGGAGTCACTTTTATTAAATGGCAATTTTGTTTGTTTGCCAAAATGACAAGAAGTACAATCAAATTTTGAAAACTAAACAGAACCTAAATGACCTTGAGAAGCTAACAATTGAAGACGAGAGATAAGGATGGATGACCAAGACGAGCATGCCATAGATCAGGTGAGGAGGTGACAGTGGTAGCAGCTGCAGAAACAACTTGTGAAGGAATCTTCAAGTCATGCACCTCAAACATGCGACCAACCGTACGGCCTGTCCCAAGCACTTGACCCGTCCGGGGATCCTGCACATCCACACCATGATTAGTAAATAGAAGATCTACGCCTAATTCGCAAAGTTGACCAACAGAAAGCAAATTGAGGGATAACTTTGGAATATGAAAAGTGTCACTAAGGGATAAACAAGGAGAAGAGATTGTTCCTTTATGACTAACAGGCATAGGAGTTCCATCAGCAGTGTAAATGGTGATTGGATGTTCTAAGGGTGCCTTATCAAAAAATTGGGATTCATCAGGAGTCATATGGTTACAACATGCAGTATCAAAAAACCAAGGTTCTTTACCTGAGGTGACAGAAAGGGCAGTGTAAGTGCGGGATAAAACCTGTTGAACAACTGCCTCAATATTAGCTGTAGTAAGTGAGGAAGCCAAAGATGGACCTGTAGGAACCGATGGATCTGAAGGACATACAGCAGCTGCCTGAGGAAGAGAGGCTTTATTCTGCTCCTGCACAAATTTCTGTAGCTTACGACAAACGGAGATGTCATGGCCTTTGGCACGGCAAAACTTGCAGTGAGCACCTTTGGAAGACTGAGAGGTGGGACGCCCGGAGTTTATTCACGGAGGAGCAGTGAATGCAACAATGGGAGGCTGTGGTGAGGGTGTAGCCAAGACATGATCAGATGATATCATGTGATAAGTGGGCCAACGATTCTCCTCAGAAATGAGCTCCTTTACTGCAGCATCAAGAGAAGGAGTAGGAGACCGGCTAAGTAGAGAAGCCCTAGTAGGCTCAAAATCCTCACGTAAACCCATTATGAAGTGCATAAATCTACGGCGATCCCTATATTTGACAAAGAGCTCAATGTCCTTAGAACACACCAGTGGAGGATCTGCAACAGAGAGTTGTTCCCACATAGTAGAAGTCTGAGAATAAAAATCAGAAATAGACTGACCTGTCTCTTGGCGCATTTGATAAAGCTTTGATTCAATGTGAAACTCCAAGCTTGAATCATTAGTGCAGTTATAACGATCGGCCAAAAATTTCCAAGCAGCCTCAGCAGTTTCAAGACGAGGAAGAAGATTATGAATGGAGGGAATAGAGGTATTGATAAACCAAGATAAGATCTTACTCTGAATACTCTCCCATTCTTCTAGACATTCTTCATAATCATCTGTTGTAACAGCAGTCTTGGAAGACTCTTCAGCAGCTGTGGCTTTGGACTTAGGGTTTGGTACTGGCTTAGGAATTGAACCAGTCACATATCTCCACAGTTTACAACCCTTAAGAAAGACGGCCATATTCTGAGACCATGCATGATAGCTAGTAGGACCATCCAACATGATGGTGATAGGACGTATGATATCTCGTTTACTTTGTTGAGCCATAATGAAGAAAATGACCAAAAAGTGAGATTTAGATACCTCAAATGCAGAAACGGAGCCCAAAATCAGAATCTACGCGAAAAACTGAGCAAGACAGGTCCTGTTGAAAAATTTTGACTTGGTCAACGGTCAATGGTCAAAGTCAACGGTCAGGTCTGGTCCAGTCAACGGCTGACGTGTGCAGTATGACGTCACACTAGGGCTGACGTGGCAATTCGCGAAACGAAGCTGGCGCGTGGGGCGCGTGTAAGCGCGTGTGGCGCGTGGAGGACGTCTTGTCTGGCGCGTGGGGGCGCGTGAGTGAGAGTGACGGCGCGTGGCGGCGCGTGCTCGTGAGGCAGAAACATCAGGAGGCGCGTGGGGGCGCGTGTGAAGTGTTTTCTGGCCGTTCTTGGTTGGGTTTTGCTCGGGATTGTCTGTTCTGTCACTCAATCGCTTTGCTTTGACAATTGGATGAGCAGAACAACGAGATCCGAGAGTTGCTGGGACTGTGGGCGTGACGGCGGTGACTCGCTTCTGACAGTGGCTACTGGATGAAGGCGAGGGCAGCAGAAGAACGCCGGAGATGTCCACAGGAACCAGAAAGTCAGAGGATTGGCTCTGATACCATGTTAAGAATATAAAGTGTGAGAAAGACTGAATAGTCTGTATATTGATGTGTGTAAAATAATTTACAATAGAGAGCCTTATATAGGCTAGATATGTGTGCAGTACAAGTAAAAGGAGTAAACTACAAGTACAATATACTGGGCTAAGCCCAATGGGCTAAACTAGTCTAAGCTATACACTAACAGAATTTAAGATTGTATGGTATAGTATATATACTCATGCTTTCCTCCATTCCAAACAAAGAGTTCCCATCCTCTTCTCCATTCATTCTATCCTCCTTGGTGTGCTCTGAGATTGTGTGTCTCTTCCATTATATTTGGTCTATTAGTGTTTGGGAATGTGATTATGTAAAGGCCCACCAACTTCAAAAACATGGTATTAGAGCTAGTAGATTTGTGGTGAGAATGACATTTTCCAACTAGATGGAGTCATTTTAATTTTCATGGGTTACCATTTTTTTTTATTTTAATAATTGGATTATCTAAAGGTGTTTCTCAAATCCCAAAATGTGGTAGATAATGATTAGTGGTAACATGACCAAAAGAATGTTAAAGAGCATGAGAATGTACCAAGAAGTTTGGGATGAATCTGCTCATGCAGTCTATTTCTCCAATTTTCGTCTCACATAAGGATTGTACGTGGAAGAATCCCACATAGCAAGCTTGGAGTAAAAAGAATCCTACAATTTCTCACTTATGTTTGTTTAGAAGCATTGCATATATGCATGTACCAAATCAAGAAAGGTCCAAGCTTGATAATTATAGTGAGAAGTATGTGTTTATTGGTATGATCCAAGCTCTAAGGGTTATAAGTTGTGAAATTCAAGCACCAGAAATCAGTTGGGATGTGGAATTTGATGAAGAATGCATATGGAATTGGAGCACCCAAGAAGAAGAAAAATATCAATTGTTTCCCTTTATTTAATGAAGATGAGCAAATGAATGAAGTTCTAGATGAGCTTCCACTCCACCTTCATCACTAGCATCCCCTATTTATGAAAGTTCATCTTCAAAATCATCACTATAAGGAATCTAGTGAAAGACTAAAGAAATTGAGATTTTTCATGGAAATTGAGATTTTTCAAGGAAATTGAGATTCTAGTCAATGGAGAATATAGATGATCTCTCTCTCTCTCTCTCTCTCTAATAATTTTTGCAAGATTTGAAATGGAAAAATGCTAAAAATATATTATAAAAGGTTACTGGACATTTATTTGTACCTTCACTTTAGTCTTTCTTTTCAAAATTCATTGCTACAAGAAGTTATGTTGGAATTTTCATGTGTGACTAGTGTTGTTAGTTGAGTAGTGAAATCCAAGATTGGATACCAATGAGAATGAGTGCTTAATATAGTATAATTGGAACAAAACTCATTGGGTTAAAATTCTTGGTTAAGTGGTGTCCTTATATGTTATATTGACCCCTTAATTGGAGTCTCCCCTATTGGAAATTAAATGATTTTACAATGAAAGAACAGAGTAATATGGAAAACAAACAAAAAGTTGGATAACTTGGAGGCACAATAAATTTCTTTCCTTAGACAAATTTTCCCCCGCTCATAATAGCTTAATTTTGCATATTTATATCATTATTAGAAAGCACTATCATATATATTTTGAGGTAATTCATACATTTTATATTTGGTTTTCATATAATGTTGAATAATTGATTTTGTGCTCAATTGAATTCTAATGCGTGAAATAATTTTTTTAGGGGAACGGAATTATATGAATGGATTTGTGCAAAGAAGAGGGCAAATGGACTTTGCTTTTACAGGGCCATAATGAAGTTAAAGAAGACCAACCCAATTTCCTTTGATTCCTTACTCCAATTGGACTCAAATTTAATAATTGGGTTTAAGAATATCATATTTCTATGAGTTTTTCTTCCCAAATTTTGACTAGACTCACAAGATTTGCAAAACTAATGAGTGTCTTTAAACATGTTAGGCCAATAAAAACAACATTGCAAAATCTTTGCAACAACTTTCCTTGAAAAAAAAATTGCCTGCACCGGCTTCATTATGACAAAAGGAGATTGCACTAAATATTTCATTGTTAGGGACATATCTTCCAATTATTTGGTATGGACGGTACTTAAATATAAGGGTGTGTAGAAAACCCACTGTCCCGCCAAACCTAACTCAACCTGTCGGGTTGGGTCGGTTTTTAAGGCTTGGTGGGTTGGGTTGGGTTACAAATTTATTTTATAGCGGGTCGAGTTGGGTTTGGGTCATAAAATTACAAACCCGCCAAACCCGACTTGACCCACCCATATTAAATATATATTTAATAATTTTTTTTTAAATCAGTTGTAGGGAACTTATATATATATATATATATATAGATATATATTATTTAATATTTTTTTAGAAAAACCAGCTATAGAGCCGCACTTCCTCGGTTCCTCCTACTAATACTAATTTAATATATATATATATATATAATATTATATAATTAATAAATTTTTTTAAATAACCAGTTTTTCATATCCTATATAAAAGCCAATTAATTCACACAAACCCTAATAAATTACTATTGTTGTTTAGGCATTAGTATTGTTTGCCTTTGAGGAGTTACATTGATACTAATCTTTAGGTTTTTTTAATACATTAATATTTATATTTTTTTTCTACTCAATTTAATAATAATAATAAAAAAATTGTCAAACCCATGGGTTCAACTTGACCCAACCCGACCCATGTGAGTTGGGTTGGATTGGGTTGGACTAATGTGATAGGTTGGGTTGAGTTGAATTTTTTTTTTACCCACCATGGTGAGTTGGATCAAAAAATCCCCTCAACCCAACCCATGCACACCCCTACTTAAATAAATAAGGATCATCATAGAAAAATTGTGTTCCTCAACAATGAAGCGTTTCTTATCTTGAGAACTCCAGTGAGATGGTGTTTTGCCTGTGACAAGAAAATTGACAATATTAGCATACCAAGGCAAAGTAGAGATGGAAAACAATTGTTCATCAGGGAATAAATCCCTAATGGGAAATGCATCCATAGATTTATTAAAAGTAAGGCTAGACAAATGGTCTACCACCACATTTTCCACTCCCTTTTTATCTTTGATGGTGATATTAAATTCTTGTAGTAGAAGAATCCATCTAATCAACCTTGGCATTGCATCCTTATTTGAAAGAAGATAATTTTGATAGGTTATGCTTTTTACATAATATTTATGTTGGTTGTATTCCATAACAAAATGTGTTGTAATTTCATTAATTTATTTTCTTATATTTATGGGATTTAATTATAACGGTTTTAGTTTTAAGTGGAGAAAATTTGATCAAGATAGTTGAATTCATGATTGGTTTGGGATTGCAGAACCTGCGAAAGGCCATGTGCGGAGCACATGTGGAAGTTCAAGAGTCAAGATGTCTCACTAGTAACTCACAACTTGGCCAACTTGTGAATGACCTGCAAGAAACTCTGACAGTTGGGATTTTAAGTTGGACTCTCCTTCTCTTCACCCACACTATATATACCCTTATTACCCACAAAATTGTATGGAGACTATCAGATAGAAAACCCTAGAAATTAAGGTCTTCACAACACCCACCTTTTAGAGAGAGATACTTATCCTTAATTGAGAATTGCTTAGTAGTTTTTTCTCTTCCCCTCTCCTATTGTTATATCTTGGAAAGAGATTTCACCCAAAGATAACCCACACCCATTCAGAGTGTAGAGAGTAATTTACAGCTTGGGAAGCATTCGGTTTGTGTCAAAATAAGTCAATGAGGCTTGGTGGTGAAATCGGGGAAGCTAGTCAAGACAAAACTCTAAAAAGTCCGTTGATAGCTAGAGCTTGAAGTGCTCAATTACTTTGGATAAATTAGGCTTGGATAGTCCTTTTGGTATCCTTGTACAAATTATTCACTAGTAGATCATTTCGGCTTGGTGGGCCGCAAAGAGGGCTTGGTGGGCCGCAAAGAGGTTTTTACACCAAGTTCTTTAGTTTCCTCTTTGATAATACATCACGTGTTATCAAAGGATTGTTATTCTTTTCCCTACTTCCCTTTACATATTTTCCATGCGCATATATGTTCATCCATTCAATTTTTGAGTGCTTTGATTAATTAATTTGCTAGTCATGTATATTCCACATTAAGTGTGTTTAGATTAAAAATAATTAAACCAAAATTAATATTTTGGGGTCTAAACTAACTCTAGTATTTATACTAGTGAGCTTTTAATAGGTATCAGAGCGAGTACACTTGTTTTTGTTTAATTACCTCAGTGTGATCCTTGACCCTATGTGTTAATTGCCATGGATAATGCTTCTTTGCATGTTGTTGATGATGTTGAATGTAACATGCCATGGGTTTGTGAAAATGCCTCTATGAGTGTTTATTCTCATGCTTGTTATGATACGTTGCATGACTCCTTGGGTGGTGTTAAAATTGTTAATGTCAAACTCTTGAAGAAAAATGCTTTGAAATTTGAAGAGAAATTCAGCAAGTTGTTCGTGAAAATGATGATTTGATTGCTAAGCTCAATGAATCCAACAAATTGGTTGAAATGTGTAAGAAACTTACTGAACATTCTCCTGAAAAATTAAAAAAGTTTGAATGTTTGGACTTAGATGCTAAACTTATTTTGTTTAACAAACTTGTTAATGATCTTAAATATGAAAATGAATCTCTGAAGATGCATACCTCCACATAAAAGGAAGAAAATCTTTGTCACAATCTTTTTTGTGAAACTCAATTTTGTGCCTATTATGAGTTCTATCTCTAAAGACAAATTTGTGTACATACCTCACATAAAAGAAATCATAAATTAGAGAGAAAAGCTCTTAAATCAAAACCTTTGTTTAGGCCTCATCCTAGGGATTTCCATGGATCTAAATCTGTTCCTACTTGCCACCATCCCGGTGTGATTGGTAATATAAGACCCTAATGTTCTCTCACTCACCAAGTTTGTGTTTGTAGATGAGGAAGGGGTTTACAAAATCTCTATCAATACAATGAGAGAAATGGAGAAGAAAGATGAGAACTTGATTTTTCTCAAGGAAAAGCTCTCTCTTTTCATAAAAGTGCTTGGCACACCTCACAGTTGTGTACATGCATGTGCTAGAAAATAAGCAGTGGACAGGTGTATAGCAGAGTATAGAGATGGTGCAACTCGCCCCCTAAGGTCGAGAGGTGCATGTCTACACTCTCATTGAAAGTACCTACCACGTGGATCTCGAGGGCAAGCTAGGTCACGAGCAGGTCGCCTTCCAAGTTGTGAGATCACTGGTTGATGTTGCTTCAAATCTTCAAGGAGAGGCTCAAGTACTCTACCCCAAAGTACATGAAAAACCAGAAAATAATACATCAACATTAAAAGCATTACAAACAAACGTTTGTCACTGAATTAAGCCAATAATAAAACATTACTTCTCAATCTCCTCCTTTGGCTATTCTATGACAAAACACACCTATATATACGGACTCTAGACTTAATGTGTGTTGGAAACTTGAGACTAACAAAGGACTCACACTAAAACTCTAAAGACTAAAACCAAGAACTTGAGCTTAGAAGGCCAAAAATATATTGACCCCTAGTGATAAATTAACCAATTAATTTAGCCAAGTGAATTAATTAAGTTAATTAACATGCAAAACGCATGGTAGCACAAACAAATCACCAATTAAACTAAGTATGCAGCGGAAAATAAATTGACACAGTGATTTGTTTTCGAATGGGGCGGTGGTCGAGGGTGGTAAGGATGACTTTCTGCTTGTTCTTTCTCATACCAATGTCATTAGTTGGAAATAGAAACACTAACACCATATTCAATAAGAAACAAAAATTGGAGGTTCAACAGCAATTGAAGCGCCTTAACAAGTATGCTCTTAAATCCATTGAGGTTATTAATCACTTCATATAACATGTTTGTGTTCTATATTTTATTTTCTGCTTTAGTCTTAGAAGAGTCATTCACTTTTGTGGGTTGTGGTGTCTTAGTAAGTCCCATGTACAATAGCAGTGTAATTTTATTACGATAGTGAGAATTCAGACTAATATCTATGTACGTGTGTTAAGAAAATGTATTTGATACAGAGCCCGGATGGAGATATAATCGACTGCGTAGATATAAACAAGCAACCAGCTTTTGATCATCCTTTGTTAAAAAATCACACAATTCAGGTAACTAGTTTAATTAAGTAAATTTCATTTGGTATCACAAGTAATTTGATACTTATTGTATGTATGGTACGGGCTGGGTTTGCATTGGTATTTATGCTGAATGCAATAGATGAGACCAAGTTCTTACCCAGAAGGGTTTTCATTCAATGAGAGCAACGACGTCTCTTCAAACTCAGAGCCCAAATTGACTCAGCCATGGCACTTGAATGGAAGGTGCCCAGAAGGAAAAATTCCCATAAGAAGAACTAAAGAAGAAGATTTATTAAGGGCAGGCTCTGCAACAAATTATGGAAGGAAAAAACAACATTCCATCCCTAATGCTGATTCCGTTGGAATTACCCATGATGTAATATTGAATTTTTAATCAATATTATTAATAGGTTTGAGCTCAACAGTATCTACTATAATGAAGGACTCAAATCGACATTCACAGCCTTTGTTTTTCTAGTTGAGTTTCTAGTATGCATTGCTTTCTGAGGAAGGAGATAAGTACCATGGAATGATGGCAAATATGAACGTGTGGAATCCCCATACCCAGGAAACAAATGAGTTTAGTGTGTCTCAATTCTGGATAGCAGCTGGTGAATATGATCAAGATCTCGATACCATTGAAGCCGGCATTGTTGTATATATAATTTCATCATCATCATCTTTTCTTTTAGGCGCATGCTAAACAATTAATCTATATCATATACTATATATAGTAGTAGACACTGAGAGAAAGTTGATTCTTATAATTAAGGAGGTGATGGCAAATAGGATAACTATCTATCTAAAATTCAACCACGTGTTACTTTAAAAAAAGATACATTATGATGTTTAGCAATGCTAAAACACCATTTAAAAGCCTCCTTATAAATAAAAAAATTAACTGGTTACAATACTATGCACACAGAGAGATAGAAATAGAGAGAGAGATGCGATGAGGCCTGGGACACGAGAAAGAAACAGAAAGAGGCAAACGGTAAAAACTACATTGATTGGGCAAAAGAAATCAAAAAGTTTCAAAACAAGATTTCGCAAACGCTGTTTCTCAAATTTTGATCTTAGATACCTTTCTTAGTTTCCACTAAATCTAAGATCAGAATTCAGAGACGTTTTCTATTCTATTTTTTTCCCGAAATAAGGAGGAAGGAAGATGAAGCGGCCTTCAACATAAGCACGAAAAAAACCTTTCCCATGAACTCTTGATATCAGACCATTCTTTCTCAGTAATTTTCAACTAATCTCTTACCCTATTGTCTTCAATTATGTTTGCTGTCAATGTAGGGAAACAACCTAGAAGATCAAATTCAAACTGAATTGTTATTAGGAATTTTCTATTTCTGGGTTTTGTATTAAATTTTAACTGAATTGTTATTAGGAATTTTCAGTTTCTCGGTTTTGTTCCTTTGCTTTCATGAATTTCAGTTTCATATTTTGTTTTGTTTTGATTTTTTTTTTTTTTTTTGGCTTGCTATCTGGGTCATTAGAGAGAGGAGAACTGTTTTGGTACAACCCAAAAAACCAACCCCCCCCCCAAAAAAAAGAAAAAAAAAAGCTAGAAAAGGAGTTCGCAAGAGGGAGAGTTCACTGGCCATATGCCTGCCAAAGTAAAGTCTGATCTCCCACTACTATCAGACTCCTGTGACCCTACGGTAAATTTTTTTTTTTTTTTTTTCATTATTAAAATTTATGGATTTGGTTGTATACTTATATTTGGTTGGATTGATATCGATTTAGATGTTTGGGTTAAATTTGATTTCATTCTTATCCTCACACATGTTCACAAAAAATTTACTTTTAACTTTTAAAAACCCACACCAGTTCAGTATGTAACCACTCTATCTGCCTTCTTATATATTGTTTCTTCTCTTCAATTTCCCCCTTTTTCTGTTATGCTCTTTTTCCTCTACGATAAGAAACCCAGATGCTTGAAGAGAAAGAACAGAGGCATGCCTTCACTAGCCTACCGCCACCGGTCAGCCAGCAAAACCACTACCAGTAAAACTAATTTCTTTCGTTTTCCCCTTTTAGTTGTAGTGTTTTGGATTTTATTTCTTAATATTCTTCTGCTTTTGAGTGAAAATTTGTTTGTGTAATTTGGGTAGCTCAATTTCTTTTTCCTTCCACCCTTGATGTTCACACAGTCACACTACCGTATTGCATTGCTAAAAAAAAGTAAAAACCCAATATTGCAACATTTTCCGTGTTTTTATTTCCTTCCACTAATTTGACAGAGATATAATTTTACCATTGTACATTTTGATTTAGACTATTTTCTAGATTATACCATGTTTGCTTTGGTGATATGAAAACTTTCTTTTGCTTTTAAGAGGTGCAGAATCAAACAAATGTTAGACATGTTGCATTGTAGGAACAGTTCAATGTGCCAATAAGTTGTGTGTTTCTTTTTTAATTCTTTTTATATATAATAACAATCGATAATATCTTAGACATTGAAATTTTGTGCAAACCATGCGTTTGACAAAATGATTTACTTAGTCTTGCATTAGTTTATATCCACTCCATGGTTTGTGCCTCTTGGTTTTAGTTGCCATTGGTCATTGCATTTTTTTCTAATGTGCATTTAGGCATTCTATGTCAACAACATAAGTAGCAATTTAGTACACTATACACTAGAACTTTCCATCATCAAAACCCAAGTTCCGCAATTGGATTTTGAATTTCCCTATACTAGAACAATATGAAACAACAACTCCAAGTGTTTGTTAGTTTTTGATGGTCTGTTTTTCACTTAAAGCTATCTTTATACTTTAATTTCTTTCATTTTAATTATACATACTGCATATATATTTCTTAACAATGCCTTATTTTTAATTATACCTGTTTGAAATTTTCATTATAATGTCTCTATCATGTCATAGTAACAGTACTATGTAGTTGTTGTGGGGTAGAAATCAGAACAAATCTACCTGAAAGGTTTCTATTTGCCAGATTTCCAATTCCAAAAGAAAACACCATTGCTTTTACTTCCCATGTGCCACACCACCTGAAGCAATTTACAATATTCTGCTCATCAATTTCTCTCTCTATATATGCCTTTTAAATGAAGCAAGTTCAACAATTTTTAGTTTTGTCTGTAAATACAAGTTCTATATAAAGTTTTTTTTTTTTTTAATAAATGGTAGGACATTGAGAAATATAAGTTCTTTATGAATGTTCAATCAGATTTCTCATCATTATGTAATTCCTTTCAGGAGGCAAGATTTAGCAGCAAAATTTGTGCCATCTTTTTAAAATCTAGCAAGAATTGGCTTTTGAGATTAATTTATGATTAGTTTATTGTTATTTTACAAAAGAAACACAGTTGCCTGTAATTTGCATAAACAATTAATGAAATAGAATTAAAAAAATAAGTTCTGTAGTTACATTCAAAACTATAGATACTGAACAATTATTGAATTTTGATGTAAGGGGGTGTATTCTGCTGCATTTAGAGTCAGTGATTCAGTGTTATTCTATTTTAGTTTTGCTTGAATAATTTGAACAATTACCTCAAAAAAAAAAAAAATCTTTAGTTTTGCCTCTTCCTCATTTTAAAAAAAAAAAAAAACTTACGTTGTAGACTTGGTGTTGATAATGGAAGGAAACTCATCTCTCTCTCTCTCTCTCTCTCTCTCTCTCTCTCTCTCTCTCTCTCTCTCTCTCTCTCCTTAATATTCAGCATCTAGGCTCGGTATTTAGTTTGGCCTTTCTTTCCTCCTTTACTCCTTTGTCCCTTTTATTTATGAATCTCTAAGTCTATGATAATATTTACATTAGATTACATTTTACTTAAGAAGTCTTTTCTATGCTTAAATTGGCTTTAGAAGTCTTGCTGATGCCTTAAAAACCTTCAAGGAGTCACCATGAAAGAAAACTTTTACAAATCCCCATTTCTATAAAAAAGAGTGAATCCCCCATGTCACTTTCTGCCTTCTTTATCCTACACTTGAGCATGTGAATCTGT
Organism: Quercus lobata; assembly: GCF_001633185.2. Taxonomy (NCBI): domain Eukaryota; kingdom Viridiplantae; phylum Streptophyta; class Magnoliopsida; order Fagales; family Fagaceae; genus Quercus; species Quercus lobata. The sequence continues at coordinate 16,425,549 of NC_044907.1, read as the reverse complement.
TTCCAACTACTAAAGCTCAGAATGAACTGTTTTTGATGCTGTCTTCCAGATCTTGCATATTTGTTTGCTGCCACCTAAAGCTTGCAATCTCTGTAGTTTTGTACCTCTATAATGCACTTGAGCATGTGAATCAGTTTCCAACTATTAAAGATTGTGAAGGATGTAGTAGTTAATTCTCTTGTTACTATTTTTGTGAGGGAGATAGAAATATGTAGGTCAACCCTTCTATCAAGCTAGCTTCCTGCCAACATGTACCTTCCAATCACTGACTTACCAAGACTGCTAATAGTAAGTTTTACTCTTTATTTTTAAATTTGTGCATTAAATATGATCTTTTTTCCCCTAAATATGTTTTTTGTTCTTTGTGAGATGTATAGGTGTTGCTGCATTTGGATTATTTAGAAGTCATATAGGCATGGCTTTATGCATAAATTTGTGATGTTTCTTTTGCCGCTTTTACATGTTTGAGCTTTTGACATCTTATTTTTAGATTAAATGATCTATGAGGTTTTTCCCCTTTATGTATGTGTGTGTGTTTAATGTACTGTATGTGTTCTATATACTTTCAACCTCAACAATCTCATTCGAAGTGCTGGCAGTTGCAATTTGGAGAACTTAGTCTACCAAAGGATTTAGTTGCTGGGTTTTGAGTTGAATGTATTTGTAGGTAGTTCTTTGATAAAATTATATGCAGTAGTGATTGCAACAATGATGTATGGTGTGTGTTTGATAAAATGCTTGCCTTGAAAAGATTATATTATGTAGAATATTTTGCTAAATGGTTTACTTGTTGTAGTAATTCTCTACAACTTTTTTTGAAATCAAATTAGTATGTGCATGAAATGCTTACTTATTGGATTAATAATATATTGTTAGTGTTTAATTGGAAGAAAAACTAAGCTTGCAATTGATCCAATCAAACTTATCCAACATAAGCATTTCTGTAGTGGATGCAACTATTAGGTTCTAATAATGGACTTATGTTCAAGTTTTGTACAAGCTGCCTCGAGGTCCACTTAAGTTTTTTTGCCTAAGATATATGGTTATTTATATTTGTATAATTGGGGCACGGGACGATTGATCTAAAAGTATGTTCGTAATCAGCTATATGTTCTGATTCAATAGTTACAGAATATGGCTTGCATGATTGAATTCATGGCCTATGGGACCAATGTTAGAGTTAGATTTTGGCCTTATTTCCAATGTTAACCATGCAATTCATTTTGCTATGAGTTTTCCTTAATAAGTTATTGATAGCATGGTCCTTAAAAAATTAACTATTTTTAAATTTGTGATTACCCCTTCCTACTGCTTGCAGTTCATTTGTACGGCCATGTTGTAGTTTTTGAAAGTTTTTGAACACCATGGTTGGTAGCCCAACAAAAAAAAAAAAAAAAAAAAAAAAAATCAAAGTTATGCAGAAGGTAGAAGTGTTTAAGAATATGAAACTGCCTTGAGTAATGTTTCTTTTTTGAGAATTTTGGTTAAGAAGGCCAATGATAGGAGGGTTTAAACCTTTCTCTGCAATTAAGGCCATTGCAACATGTAGGAAAACTCCCCACTTAAAAATCTGCCACTTTGTTCCGTTTCTTCTTTCTCCTCCAGGTTTGTATCAGTTTGTTTTATATTTTCCTTTTGTTTTTATGTAATTAGTAATGTATTTCATATATTATAATTGTTTTCTTAATTTTGTAATCACTATGAAATTAGAGGGTGGGAGAGAGACTAACTCTAACTATGATATAGGTCAAAGATTAATGAAAATGTTGGGCAATGATAGCATCATCTTTAGAAAGAGCATGAAATTCAGTAACTTATCACTATGTTTAACTATTTGATTCCATGAAATTTCAGGTCAATTGAGCCACAAGTGAAAGGAAAAGATTTACTCTGACTATGATATTGCTTTAAGTCCTTTCTCTTTTGGGTTTGTTTTCTACTAAATTATCTCTATCTTTTTCTTTATCTTTTTTATAATTCTTTTGTTAGCATTGTATAGATTTTCATTATTAACATAAAAAAGCATTGCATTAAAGTTACCTAATATATGTGTTAGATGAAGATGACGTTGCCACTATCATTTTTGTGCAGCAATTGGTTATATGATTTTATTCCTAGGTCACAAATTTCATGTCTTTGATTATTAATAAAGTCAAAAATTGCCAAAATCAAAAGATGAAAAAAAAAAAAAAAAAAACAAATAAAGGAAAGTCAAAGAAAGAAAAAGAAAATGAAAAATTGAAGGGTAGACAAAATAATAGTTGTTATAGGTGTCATAGAAATTGCAAAAATCATCCTGAGTTTGAGTCACATTTATAAGTCTTGAAGGTATTTTATGTGTCTTGATATAACTCCAACAAATGATATTTTAAGGATTACAAGGACTTTTGTCATTAGCAGAACCTATATTATATTTTAATTACTCACTTAAAAAAATAAAAATAAAACATATTAAGTGGCTTTCTTGGTAGATTTCTATTGATAATTGTTTGTTCTAAGTTTATTTTAAATTTATGAAATTCTATGTTTGGTATTTTTTGTTTTTGTTAGTACCATGGGTTAAAAATGTGACAAAATGAATGTGTAGAACCTTTGAACATTTGGATTCACCTATGCAAAAAAATTGCAGTGGTGTTGGTGGTGAATATGAGTTTAGCAGTTGATTTAATTATGTTCAAGTTTTATTTCATAACTCTTGCCTTCAAAGACTATTTCAACATGATTGTGATTATATTGCATTAAAGGTTAGTTTGTTTGGCTCCAACGAAAAGACATGTCTATTTTAATTCAATGTAATTTGTCAAGCTTCTCTGTAAATACCACCAAATTTTGGATTGTGAAGACTGAAAGTGAAGCTGTTGGAAAATATTGGACCAGTTCTAGGAATAACGAACGCTAGCTAACTTAAGAATTTTTAATCCTATGTGATAGAGAAACGAAGGGAAGAGATTAAGTTTCAAATAAATGTTGTTAGGACAACTCTTAACACAAGAGGAAAATTTTTTACAGATTGATTTTATTAGCCAAGTTTCTCTCCTACTTATTTCATACTTCAATAACTATATTCTCTCGAACCCAAAACCTTTAAAAAAACCTTGAACCAATTAGTTATAACTTATGAGATTTCAATTAACATTTTTTTTCTAAATTATGTGTTGATGCCAGGTTATGTCTGTCTTTTAGAAGAACACTTGCACATTAGTATCATTATCTAAACAACTAACCATCTACCTCCTTCCATATTTTACCATCACATTAAGTATAATATATTAAGTTGATTTTTTTCTAACTCATAAAATGATCCCGCGCATTGCGCGGGTTAAACGCTAGTATTACTAAAAGCTGAAGCGTAGCGTTTAATGCTGCTGTTCTCACATTGCGCCATATCAGCTACCACGTCATTTTTTTTTTTTAAATATAATTTGTCCTACAATTTTAAAATGGTTTTTACAATTTTCAACCCTATAAATGCAGTCCATTACTTATTTATTTACTTCCACTATCACCCTATAATAAATCCAGTCCACTACTTATTTATTTACTTCTACTATCAACCTATAATAAAACTGTATAATTAATTCAGCCCACCTCTTATTTATTTAGTTCCACTATATATCAAGCCCAATGCAAAATCTTTTCAGTTCAGTTTTAGGGTTTTGTGTGAGCCTTTTCAGCTTAAAGGAGAAGGGGGAAAAAAAAATGTTGAAGCCTTTCAAGCTTTAGGGGTTTTTTTTTTTTTTTTTTTTTCCAATTTTCCTATAATTGTTTTTAACATTTATTTTTTTAATATTTACACTTTTCCAACCTTTCTCTCTCCTATACCATTTCATCTCCCCACTACTTCTTTAATCTTTCTCCCTCCCTTACCTTTTCATCTCTCCACCACACTCTACATTAATATCATTCTTCTTCTTTCCCTTCATCTTCATTTATTTGTCTTTTCTTATTCACACCCTCTTACTATAAATTTGTCACTTTCTCTTCTATTCTATGCATAGTTTTCCCTTACAAAAAAAAAAAAAAAAAAAAAAAATGGTTCTCTCTCTCTCTCTCTAAATTTTTTGGTGGTTTTTTTTTTTCTTGCATCTCTACTTTAGGTTGATAATTTTTTAAATTCTTTAAAACTCTATTTTGGGTTAATGCGATTTAGTTTTGTTTTTAAAATTTTTGTTGTTGTTTTTTTTTTTTTTAATTTATTTTTTATTTTTATTGTTAAATGTTATCCAATTGCATTCTAAAGAATTAAATATAACATAAAAAAATATAATATTATTCTATTACATAGCATGATTTGGATAATTTGGTATTTATTCCGTTACATAGCGTGATTTTTTATAGTGCTCAATTTAGGTGTTAAACTATGAGACTTTACTAATTTTTGTTTATTTTCTAATCCTTTGTGGTGGATAAAATACTCTTAATAGTTGTATTAGAAATATTCTATAATGCCATTCATTTAAAGAAAAGTAAAGGTTAGCCAAATGAAAATAATTGGATAGGTTACAAATTTTAACTTTTGCAATTTTATTTTAATTATTATTATTTTATAACAATGCATGTATAGAAATTTAATTCTTAGATTTTTCTAATAATTGTTTATTTGATAATATGTTTTGGGTGGCCGCAATTATAATTTCTACCAAAAATAAATAAATAACCTTAATAGATTATTAAAAAAAAAATTTATCCTAATATTAGTTCAATTAATCATTGTTAAGTTTTATTAATTTTTTTTAGTTTACGTTTTTTTGGTGTTTTGGATTGTTCCTATATTACATTTTTTATCGTTCCTATAATAAATAAAAATATAATTGCGAAACACATTACTCATTATTAGATTAGTTTAAATTGTAAAAAAGAATTTAATAAAACCATTATAAAAATAATTATCACACGCAATGCCCAGATTTGAGACTAGTTACTAATAATTTTCCTTCTTTTTTTTTTTTTTTTTTTTTCACAAAATTATTTTCTGTGGAAAAACAGGTGTACGAAGATCTATATGGAGATTACCAAACTAAACTCGTCACGTATTGGATTGTATGTGTTTTAATATTTGACTTACCTTCCACCACGAGCCATGTTTATATATACTATTTCATTTTTATAAAGTGTCTTTTTTTTTTTTCTTTTTTCTTTTTTTTCATTGCTGTAGGTTGATGCATATCAAATCACAGGTTGCTTCAATCTCCATTGCCTTGGCTTTGTTTAAGTCGACAACCAGATCGCGGCGGGTGCAACCGTCACCCCTTATTCCATCTATGGTGGTACCCAACGTACACTCGAATTCTATGTTTATAAGGTAGTACAATATTTCAATTTAATTACTTTATCAAATACTTTTACTTTTTGGATACACATAGTAAGATATGTTTGAAACTCTTCTGCTTTTAGTTGTAACAGTGTACGTTTGAAATTCTTGTTACTTGGTTTATGTATTCTTATATACAAGTTTTTAAATTTAAAATTTTAATTTTTTTTTCTATAAACAATTTATTTTTACCTAACTTATTTTTTAAAACAGTGAATTTAAATGTCCACGTTGTTTTGCACAAAAAGATTCATTTTTTTTTTTTTTTCTCTTTCATTAGTCTTTACACCTTCATTTATCATTCAAAATATTACAAACTGATTTGCATGACATGTACAAATGAAGTAGGACATTAATGGAAATGGAGACTGGTGGTTGAAAATTGCGCAAATATTGGCCATCTTCCTTATTCTCGCTCCTGTCTAGTAGCGCTTCAACGGTTCAATGGGGAGGAGAGGTGAAAAACTTAAAGAAAGATGGGCAGCAAACCACAACACAAATGGGCAGTGGCCATTTCCCTGAAGAAGGGCCTGGCAAGGCAAGCTTCTTCGATACACTCAATGTTATTGATAGTAAAACAATTCTCAGACGTCCCTGGAACAGTCGGACAATGGTAACGAATCCCAATTGCTATAATATCATAAATTCTAGAGACTACTTTTATTATGGTGGTCCTGGTAGAAACCCCAATTGTCCATGATCATTTAGATTATTGTTTCAAAATAAGGAGAAAGAGGGAAACATACGAAGAGGGGAACCATTTTCTTGTTTGCTTCATGTCACATTGAAATATTGAAATATTGCTTCATGTCACAATAGTAAATAGAAATATTGTAAAGATTGATTAAAAGGGTCTCTCTCTCTCTTAAATAGATATTAATCTTTTTTAAGCCTTGTGGATTCTTCATCATAAAGAAATGGGAGTTTAGTCATCACCATTCTTACGAGATCCTAGTGCTACCCGCCCATGGCAAGGGGCATGTAGCGTTCTGTATGCTGACACTAATGCTAGCCTCCTACTTTTGCCACCTTATAGCCTTTTTTCGTCTTTTTTTTTAATTTTTTTAATTTTTTATTTTTTATAAATTTCTGGCGCGATATTCACACTATTGTTTGGAGGCCTTTGAAGCTCCGTTTTCTTCAAATGTTATACTCACAGAAAGCACTAGATGTCTAGTTTCTAACAGGTCTAGCCTCATTCAATTTAGACCTACAACTATCGAGATATCACGCTTGAAACAAAGGTGACGCAGTGCTAAAATGTTTTTGACGTTTTTTCTAGAAAAATCCATATCTTCCAATCGAGAGTAGATATCATCGAGCCCTCTTGATAATAATTAGCTAAGACCTTGTTCATCAAGGTGGTCCAACCTCTAATTCCAGTTCTTGCCCAATTGATATAGTTTATTGTGCGGAGTTGGGTTATAAGCTGTTAGGTTACCTTAAAAAAAACAGTGAAGATTTTATTAGGTTTTTCAATATTTTGCTGATATCTCATTTGTTTTAACTCTATTTTGGCCCGTAAACTATCATTTTGAAAGAAAAATATGCCCTACGAGAAGGTTCAAAATTCAATACGATCCAATGGTTGGATCAAAAAGTCAACTTTTTAACCATACCCAATTGGGGTTTCAATCTTAATTGCTGTAAAATGGATTTTTCAATCATTGACATTTTTCGATTCACCATTCAAACATTTTGTATTTATTTTCACCCTTTTTGGCTTTGGAATTCATGATTTTGTACCTTTTTTCAATTTGTTTGTTTTTATGGTCTTTATTTTGACCCGTGAATTGAAGCTGGACAAAGTTCGGTATCAGCAATATGTAGTAATGTTAATTTTTTTAAAGGAAATTGTAGCCTTAGGCTACAACTATGTTTATAGCTAAAACTTTGTCCATTTGTTTATACAAAAGACAATTATCTATGTGGCAGACTGTGATTTACCATTTTTTCTATATCACTCACAATCAATCACATAAGAAAGTTGAAGAAAAGGGTCAGGAAAAGGGTGTGGTCCTAGAATTATTGTTTGCAATGTAGTTTCCATGATGTATGGTCTATAGCACTTTGCAAGGATAGAGTCAGAAGTTGGAGTCAGGAGGGCAGCTCTATTGCTAGTTGCGTGCGGTAACTTTGGCTTCCAACTTTGCTGCTTAGATGTTCAAATTTTTTTTTTGGCTTGTGTTTGCTACTAGGTAAGGACAAAATAATTTTGTTTAAATTTTTTTAAAAGGCCGGGTTGTTTGTTTTGGGTAATTTTTGTTGGTTGAGCTTAATTTTTTTAGTTTTGTTATTGGTAATTTTTGTTATTGTGCTAATTTTTTTATGGCCATTAAAAGGAGGAAAATGTTAAAGACACAAACTTTTTTATAAATTAATGAAGTGGTGAGTAGTTATTGATAAGTAAAAAAATTATATAAGTTGTGGGCCTAGATATGAACCAATAAGAATTTTATATCTCGACAATTTGTAAAAATATTGTAGAAACATTTGTGACTATAGTATTATTTTTAAAAGAATCAATGATATTGTAGGAGGAAAAATTATAATTTTATAAAATAAAATTGCTAAAATTAATTTTTTTGGGGGCGGGGGGGGAGGCGGGGGCGGTCCCTAGCTCTTTGAAGAAACTCCAAATATTTTCATGCACTCATTTTACATTCACAGTGTTGCACAATACCCATAACTAATATACTAATGTACACAATATCATATTCACCTAATTCACTTATGCAAAAGATAACCAAAATAACTTTATCTTGTCAAATAACAACATTGGAATTGATTTTAAAGTTTAAAGCAACACGGTTGCGGTGGCTTCTATGTGAGAGTTGAGAGTAGTAAGAGCATCAAAAGAGTTCCAATCTTGGTTGTGGTCTACTTTTTTGTTTTATGGGCCCACCAAAGTCTGTCAGACTATCACATAGTATTGCTGCGAGAAGAGTAAAATTGCGACCCTCATACATACTAATATTCAGATATTTAGGGCAGAAAATGATAGTTCTCTTCATATTAGGAGTAATAGGCCTTAAAATTGAAAATTTTAGCAGCCAGAATGGTGAAGAGACTAGTATGGAAAATAATAGTACTACTCACTGGTAAATAATAAAACTATGTAAGAAGTAAAGAAATAAAGCCTGGCCTCTAGGTAGATTCGAACCATGCAAGAACAACATTATTTGTACAAAATTGTTTCCAACCCCAAAAAAAAAAAAAAAAAAAAAAAAAAAACTCTTTTAATCTTAACATAAAAGATTTTTCATTTTACAATGGTTTATTTTTCAAGTTATGGAAATATTTTTATGCATCGCTTGAATATAAGTTTAATATAATTTATTTGTATAAAAGTGTTTCCAATTTTTTTTAAATAAGTATTTTACAATCTTGATAGTATAGATTTTTGGTTTTGCAATGACTTATATTTTCATGGCAATATGTCTACGCATCTCTTGGATATAAATTGTATATCATTTTGTTATTTTTCTATGTGTGAGTAGTGTAATTTTCATAAGGAAACCTTTTGATTACAAAAGGTTGAAGGAATTGGATGGTTTATATTTTTCTGTTTTGGATCCATAGGAGCCGACCCAGAATTTTGGGACTAATACTTTGTTATCAGAAGTACAAGTACACCTCATATAAAAACTCTAAAGAATATTTAAAACTACTCCTAAAATAAATTTAAAGACATATAAGGAAATTTCATTTTGGCATTCTTCAAAAAAAATTAATAAAATTATTTTACGAAATTTAAACCTCATCTATTCTCACTTCCCACGATTGCTCTTTTTGTTTTGTTGTTAATATTTTCTAGAAAATGAGTAATTTTCCAAAAGCATTTTCTATAAAACTATGTCATTGTACTATGTTTGGTAGCAACCTTAAATGTGTTGGAAAACGATCATCTAATTTCCCTTATTTAACTTGCCATGAGATTCAAGTAGTTTTCCAAAAAAAAAGAAAAAAATTATAAAATAGTGGAAAACAGTTTCTAAAAATGAGGCATGATTTTTTTGTTGACTAAAAATAGTTTCCTTTGACTCATTTTTTCTTACGCTAACAGACATTGAAAAATATGAAAAATTATCTTAACACAAGGTTTTCCCCCAAAAAAAATAGACATTCTTATCTTTCTTCAAATCAGATCAAAAATTAAATCATTACAAAATTTCTCATTTATCTCAAATTCTCTAATTTTAACATAAAACAACAAACTTCCTAAATTTTTAGCCTGTAGAACAATTCTAAGAAGATGAATTATTTCCCTTGAATTTTGACCAATCTTGCAAAATGACAAAGACACAAAAGAATCGCAGTAGTCAATAGGAAATTAAATAGGAAGTTCGTACTTATAAGGTGAAAAAATTAATGTAAAACAGCTAAATCAAAATCTTTTTAGACATGGCCAAAAATAGGGTGATCCTTACTATAGAAGTTTGTATCTGTATATATATTGATAAATAGCACTTTAAACAGTTCAAAGAGGGTGAACAAATGCACGTTTGGGGATTGCAAAGGGGACAATCAAAGATAGCTATTACATCTCACATTTATCTATTGCAAAGGGGACGACCAAAGCTAGCTACTAGATTCGAATATTAGCTAGTCACTCATGGCTCTACCTTGTGGAAGCAGGAGGAGGTGGTCGAGGGTGGTAAAGATGACTTTCTGCTTGTTCTTTCTCATACCAATGTCATCAGTTGGAAATAGAAACACTAACACCATATTCAATAAGAAACAAAAACTAGAGGTTCAGCAGCAATTGAAGCGCCTTAACAAGCCTGCTCTTAAATCCATCGAGGTTATTAATCACTTCATATAACATGTTTGTGTTCTATATTGTATTTTCTGCTTTAGTCTTAGAAGAGTCATTCACTTTTGTGGGTTGTGGTGTCTTCGTAAGTCCCATGTACAATAGCAGTGTAATTTTATTACGGTAGTGAGAATTCAAACCATATCTATGTACGTTTATTGAGAAAATGTATTTGATACAGAGCCCGGATGGAGATATAATCGACTGCGTAGATATAAACAAGCAACCAGCTTTTGATCATCCTTTGTTAAAAAATCACACAATTCAGGTAACTAGTTTTATTAAGTAAATTTCGTTTGGTATCACGAGTAATTTGATACTTAGTGTATGTATGGTGTGGGCTGGGTTTGCATTGGTATCTATGCTGAATGCAATAGATGAGACCAAGTTCTTACCCAGAAGGGTTTTCATTCGATGAGAGCAACGACGTCTCTTCAAACTCCGAGCCCAAAGTGAGTCAGCCATGGCACTTGAATGGAAGGTGCCCAGAAGGAACAATTCCCATAAGAAGAACTAAAGAAGAAGATTTATTAAGGGCAGGCTCTGCAGCAAATTATGGAAGGAAAAAACACAATTCCATCCCTAATGCTGATGTCGCTGGAATTACCCATGAGGTAATATTGAATTTTTAATCAATATTATTAATAGGTTTGAGCTCAACGGTATCTACTATAATGAAGGACTCAAATCGACATTCACAGCCTTTATTTTTCTGGTTGAGTTTCTAGTATGCATTGCTTGCTGAGGAAGGAGATAAGTACTATGGAATGATGGCAAATATGAACGTGTGGAATCCCCATACCATGGACTCAAATGAGTTCAGCGTGTCTCAATTCTGGATTGCAGCTGGTGACCCTGATCAAGATCTTGATACCATTGAAGCCGGCATAACAGTATATATAGTTTCATCATCATCTTTTCTTTTAGGCGCATGCTAAACAATTAATTACTAATAATTTTCCTTTTTTTTTTTTTTTTTTTACAAAATTATTCTGTGGAAAAATAGGTCTACGAAAATCTATATGGAGATTACCAAACTAGACTCTTCACGTTTTGGACTGTATGTATTTTAATATTTGACTTACCTGCCAGCACTAGCCATGTTTATATATACTATTTCATTTTTATAAAACGTCTTTTTAATTTTTAATTTTTTTTATTATTTATTTATCATGGCTGTAGGATGATTCATATAGAACCACAGGTTGCTACAATCTGAATTGCCCTGGCTTTGTTCAAGTCGACAACCAGATTGCGGTGGGTGCAACCGTCACCCCTTATTCCATCTATGGTGATACCCAACGTACACTCGAATTCTATGTTTATAAGGTAGTACAATATTTCAATTTAATTACTTTATCAAATACTTTTACTTTTTGGATACACATAGTAAGATATGTTTGAAATTCTTCTGGTTTTAGTTGTAACAGTGTATGTTTGAAATTCTTGTTTCTTGGTTTATGTATTCTTATATACAACTTTTTAAATTTATATTTTTAATTTTTTTTCTATAAAAAATTTATTTTTACCTAACTTATTTTTTAAAACAGTGAATTTAAATGTCCATGTTGTTTTGCACAAAAAGATTCCCTTTTTTTTTTTTTTTTTTTTTTTCTCTTTCATTAGTCTTAACACCTTCATTTATCATTCAAAATTTTACAAACTGATTTGCATGACATGTACAATGAAGTAGGACATTAATGGAAATGGAGACTGGTGGTTGAAAATTGCGCAAAGAAACTTCGGATATTGGCCATCTTCCTTATTCTCGCTCCTGTCTGATAGTGCTTCATCCGTTCAATGGGGAGGAGAGGTGACAAACTTAAAGCTAGGTGAACAGCACACCACAACACAAATGGGCAGTGGCCATTTCCCTGAAGAAGGGCCTGGCAAGGCTAGTTACTTCGATAGACTCAATGTTATTGATGGTAAAACAGTTCTCAGAGGTCCCCGGAACAGTCATACACAGACAACGAATCCCAATTGCTATAATATCATAAATTATGGAGACCACTTTTATTATGGTGGTCCTGGTAGAAACCCCAATTGTCCATGATCATTTAGATTATTGTTTCAAAATAAGGAGAAAGAGGGAAACATATGAAGATGGGAATCATTTTCTTGTTTTCTTCATGTCACACCAAATCAATATCATATACTATATAATAAAAAATCTTTATTGGTTTGGTCTCTTTGGCAGGATCCAGAACTTTTTTTTGGGTCTAAATCTATGTATAAAATAGTTGAAACACAGTAGTTTTGTTCTATTATTTGAGCGTCAAATTAAATTTTTTTATTAAGCAATATTTAAGGTAACCTTTCAATTTGTTAAGACCTTGTTTCATAGCATTAGAGGTTATCTGTGTTTCAATTTGCACACCAAGTCACCAACTGCTTGAGAAATAATGATTTAAAAATTCCAAATGTATAAGTCCATTGGCCCAACCTCAAGCCGTCAAAAAAGGGGATTTGGAAAGTTTCTAGACTTAAGCAGCAAGGTTTTGAAATCCGGACCGTTCATTGAACCGTAAAAGCAAGAGGTTCAAGGTTTTTAAGGTCGAACCGAGGTTGAACCGAGGTCGAACCGTGATGACGTCATAATTAATTTAATAATTATTTAAAATATAAATAATTATATTAAATTAGTAAAAATATTAAAAAAATTAACTAAAATAGTGCAATTAAATATAGAGATCTATTCCTATCAAATATATATATATATATATATATAGAGAGAGAGAGAGAGAGAGAGAGAGAGAGAGAGAGATCTATTATTCCTTTATAGAAACAAAGAAATCTATCTTTCAAATGTATTTTCTATATCATAATTCATAACTTTAAGAAATATTAAATCCTAGTATTTTTTACGTTGATTAATTAAATTTGTGATAATATCTAATAATATAATAATTAGAATAAAAAATATATATATTAAAAATGGTATTTGTGTAATTGTGTTACATGTCCGCAACATGGCACTTATAAAATTACAAATGCATTTATTTTTTTAAGAAAAATGATATGTTCATAACTGTAAGGACACGATTCCTGCGCGGCCCAGTGACATTTTTGGGTTCACGCGGGAAAGATCCCTCACAATACGATTTGTAGAGAGTGGGCTTGAAAAGCTTGGGCTTAGTCACGGGGCAATGGTCCGGTCTGGATTTCAGAAAAGTCCGTGTGGAAAATGGACTGGGCCTAAACGTTTAAAGCCCCGCCATGCTGCCACTTCTGAGAATGGGCTCCTCGGAATTGATCCGAGGACCCTTGTGATCCTTTCCGGCTATCCAACGGAGGACCTTCTCTGTTCTGTGCATGGATCGTTCCGGCGATCTTATTCATGAAGTCTTTCTTTTTTCTCCCCCCACTACTAGATTCACTTACTTCTCATTTTATACTAGCGTGCATTCGATGTCCTTCGTCCACGTGTAGGGTCAGTCTTTACAAATACTGACATTGGTCCCATCAGTCTAATCCCGGAATTGTTGGGGATGACTTGATAAAGCTGCAGAGTACGGTTCTGTCAGGCATTGGGCCTTATCCAGAAGGGTATTTTAGGGTAATCGCCCCAAGGTATTTTGGATTTCCTTACGAATTTATCCCTTTATTCTGGGCGGATTAGGGGCCTGCCGAGGACTAGACTGTCCTCGGCCGCCTCCCAAAATTGGTCTGTGCTCTGCGTCATGAGCTTGGACCACAGTTCTCCTCGGATTGGGCCCTCGGACTCTCTAAGGGCAAATGGGCCTGGTCCACGAATTGTTGGGCCCCACAATAGCCCCTCAAAACCCTTCTATCCGAATTCCGGATTGGAAAGGAGGGTTTTGGCAAACTCGGGCCCTTAATATGGCCCATTTAGCTTGATCCCGCATTTATGTGAGCGGTTTCCCAGGAAGTTAGGCGGTTTTTGAGGGATTCCTTTTAATCCGCTCGGAATCTGCTCTTGCCGCTTGGATGTTCCAGACGTGCCCTTAATGAATCCCCTTAACGAGGCTCATTTATATCCGGCGGCTCATTTGATAAGGTGGAGAAGTGGAACGGACGCCTCTTTTTTCTTCAGATTCTTTGGGAAGGTTGAATGCATTTAATGCCATCCGTTCTGCTCTTCCTATAAGAAGGCAAGCAGGAGGCCATCACTTTCGTACTAACTCCCTTCTATTCTTCTGAGATCGCAACAAATGATGAAGAAATCATGCCCCTCCTCTAGACACCATATTCTGATAAAGCTTGAAATGGCTCAATCAGGGCAAGGGTGGCGCAGACTTAAGATCCGTCCCGCCTCTCTTTTAGCCAAAATCCGAAGCAGGGGCTCACCACGCCGAACCCTTGGCGTGACTGAGTCGAGAATATCCAATATCAGCACCACCCGGCTCCTCACGAGCGTACCTAATATGGCACCAACGTGTTAGGAGTCAGGGCTGAGGCAGGGGCTAAGTGCTTCTGCTTCTCCCTCTTTTGCTCCTTGGTGCCCTCCTCCACCTTCCTCTTATAGTCTTCCCAGCACCAGTTCCGCCTTGGTGCCTTCTCTTTTCCTTCTTTTGCTCATTTTCTTTCTTTTCATCTCTTCTCTCTTCTTCATTGATTTCTTCCTTACTATTTCTTTCTCCTTCAATTCTTCTTCCTTCTCCTTCGATTCCTTTCCCTTGTTCTTCATCCTTTTCCGAAGAATGTTCTTATCATGATATGAGCAATATTGAGGCAGAGACTGAAGAGACCTTGAAGATGAGTTTAAAAGAAGCCTGACTGCTTACATCTCTGTACTGCGAATGTTATCGTTGCTTCAGCAGTCCTTCTTTTGTATAGGCTTGTTTGAGCCCTTTTTTGTACATTGTAATAATCTCTTATATCAATAAAAGTGTTTATTATTTCATTTTGCATATTCCGTTTATGTTTTTGTATATTGGTAAACGCTGCTCGGCTCAATGAGAAAGTATCTAAACCGATGACAACTAAGACCAAAATACTTGATAATAAAAAGATGTTGCCATAACTCTAATATAAGTGTTTGGCCCAATAAGGCCGACCAGTGAAAAGTAATGATTACCCATGCTGGCCGAGGAGAGAACTGGAGGCTTGATGCCGTGTTTGGGTCCGAGGACCATACAAGGCCTTGATTCTATCCAAAACTCGTAATAATAATAATTTTTATACTTGGTTTCCCCATAGGCTTGAGTCCGAGGACCATGCAAGGCCTTGGTTCAGTCCATAACTTGTAATAATAATAATTTTTATACTTGGTTTCCCCATAGGCTTGAGTCCGAGGACCATGCAAGGCCTTGGTTCAGTCCATAACTTGTAATAATAATAATTTTTATACTTGGTTTCCCCATAGGCTTGAGTCCGAGGACCATGCAAGGCCTTGGTTCAGTCCATAACTTGTAATAATAATAATTTTTATACTTGGTTTCCCCATAGGCTTGAGTCCGAGGACCATGCAAGGCCTTGGTTCAATCCATAACTTGTAATAATAATAGTTTTATACTTGGTTTCCCCATAGGCTTGAGTCCGAGGACCATGCAAGGCCTTGGTTCTGTTTTATTCCCTCTCCTTAGGTATCCCGTACGCGGCCGGGCAGGAGGTTGTCCTCGGCATTAGTTATTACCCGGCGTGGGCCGTAGTCCGTGGGCCATCATGTAGCAAGGGCATGGGCCGCGAATTTACTAGGCCCACAGATCAGGAGATATTTCCATAGTCTTTGGCCACGCGGTACTTTTGGGTGTCCCGATGTTCAAGGTGCACCTCCACGAGGCTCCCTTAGTCTTGCCGTTGCAGAGGTTTGTTGGAAGTCGAGCTGGAGACGTTTTGTCTGTAGCGTTCCTTGGGAAGCTGCGCTAATTAAATGCCACCACCCTATCTCCTCAAATAAATAAGAGAGCAAGTTTCTTTGCCTAGGCACCAGCTCCTTAGTCTCCTCTTTCAGCTTCCTCCCGCAGTAAGTCATGTTTGAGACGAGGGTCGGGGAAGAAAAACTCTCTCCGCCGCAAAGGCGCCACGTTCTCCTCAGGCTCAGAAGAGTGATATACGGGCAACGAAGGCATAGATTCAAAGAAATATTCCCTTATGACAGGGGGGAGAGGGTGTTTCCCACGCTTTTAGTCAAAATCCGAAGCAGGTTCTGGTCATGCCAGATTTTTGGTATGTCCGAAGAAGGAATTTTCACCATCAGCACTGTCTACCTTGTAGCCGGCAAATTTCTGCGGGGGCTTCCCAACTTCCGGCTCCCTGCATCTTCTTTGTAGATGGTGTTAGCCTGAGGTCAGGTTCTTTTGCTGCCTGAGTTTCGGGCATGCGAAAGCATGGGGGAAGGGACAAGGCCTCGAAGCAGTAGCCAACCTCTCGTCTGTGCTACCTCCTCGGCCTTCTCTTGCTTCCTTGTAACTTTCCTTTCTATCATGTAGCAAGTTTTATCACAAGTTGATTTCAGCTTTTTGTTGTATGCTGTACTGTTTCTTTGTTTCAATAAAAAAGGAAATTTTGCCTACTTATTTTGAATACTACTCTTTTTGCAACATTATTTTGTGGAAGGGTGTGCTCCCTGTGTTTGTTTCTTCAATGATACTTAGAGCAGGAAGTTTTGAAACATAATCCAATCAATTCTAATGTACCAACACTACCAAACATTACGGCGATAATTCATAGCAAGTTTAACTCAGGAAACTAGCAAAAATAACAATTGAATATTCTGTGATAAGTATGAGAGTACCGTCCGAGGAGTGGACGGAGGGTAAAGAACTCAAATCGTTTCTCAGGTGACGTATTGCCCTACGTCGCATCGATTCCCTTGGTGCTGCAGATCTAAGAGCAGACTTGCGAATCCCCGCAATTTGGGAACTGACCTAATGGCGAGCGGAGAGTTTTCCTCAGATGAATCCAAATTCTACGTAATGTAGTTTTTCCTTACAAGTAGTTGGTTTTCCATAGGTTTGAGTCCGAGGACCATACAAGACCTTGGTTCTGTCCAAAACTTGTGATATTTATCTCTTGTACTTGGTTTCCCCATAGGTTTAAGTCCGAGGACCATGCAAGACCTTGGTTCTGTCCAAAGCGTGTGAGATTTGTTTTTTGTGCTTGGTTTCCCCACAGGCTTGAGTCCGTGGACCATGCAAGACCTTGGTTCTGTCCAAAGCTTTTGATTTTCATCTCTTGTACTTGGTTTCCCCATAGGTTTGAGTCCGAGGACCATGCAAACCTTGGTTCTGTCCAAAACTTACGAGATTTATTTTTTTGTGTTTGGTTTCCCCACAGGCTTGAGTCCGTGGACCACATGCAAGGCCTTGGTTCTGTCCAAAACTTTTGATTTTCATCTCTTGTACTTGGTTTCCCCATAGGTTTGAGTCCGAGGACCATGCAAGACCTTGGTTCTGTCCCAAAACTTGTAAGATTTCTTTTCTGTACTTGGTTTCCCCATAGGCTTGAGTCCGAGGACCATGCAAGGCCTTGGTTCTGTCCAAAACTTGTGATATTTCTTTTCTGTACTTGGTTTCCCCATAGGTTGAGTCCGAGGACCATGCAAGGCCTTGGTTCTGTCCAAAACTTGTGATATTTCTTTTCTGTACTTGGTTTCCCCATAGGCTTGAGTCCGAGGACAATGCAAGGCCTTGGTTCTGTCCAAAACTTTTGATTTTCATCTCTTGTACTTGTTTCCCATATGGTTTGAGTCCGAGGACCAAGCAAGACCTTGGTTCTGTCCAAAAACTTAATGAGTATTTTATTTTTTGGTGTTTGGTTTCCCCACAGGCTTGAGTCGCGTGGACCATGCAAGGCCTTGGTTCTGTCCAAAACTTTTGATTTTCATCTCTTGTACTTGGTTTCCCCATAGTTGAGTCCGAGGACCATGGCAAGACCTTGGTCTGTCCAAAACTACTTACGAGATTTATTTTTTGTGTTTGGAGTTTCCCCACAGGAAATTGTAGTCCGTGGACCATGCAAGACCTTGGTTCTGTCCAAAACTTTTGATTTTGATCTCTTGTACTTGGTTTCCCCATAGGTTTGAGTCCGAGGACCATGCAAAACCTTGGTTCTGTCCAAAACTTACGAGATTTATTTTTTGTGTTTGGTTTCCCCACAGGCTTGAGTCCGTGGACCATGCAAGGCCTTGATTCTGTCCAAAACTTTTGATTTTCATCTCTTGTACTTGGTTTCCCCATAGGTTTGAGTCCGAGGACCATGCAAGACCTTGGTTCTGTCCAAAACTTACGATATTTATTTTTTGTGTTTGGTTTCCCCACAGGCTTGAGTCCGTGGACCATGCAAGGCCTTGGTTCTGTCCAAAACTTTTGATTTTCATCTCTTGTACTTGGTTTCCCCATAGGTTTGAGTCCGAGGACCATGCAAGACCTTGGTTCTGTCCAAAACTTACAAGATTTATTTTTTGTGTTTGGTTTCCCCACAGGCTTGAGTCCGTGGACCATGCAAGGACCTTGGTTCTGTCCAAAACTTTTGATTTTCATCTCTTGTACTTGGTTTCCCCATAGGTTTGAGTCCGAGGACCATGCAAGACCTTGGTTCTGTCCAAAACTTACGAGATTTATTTTTTGTGTTTGGTTTCCCCACAGGCTTGAGTCCGTGGACCATGCAAGGCCTTGGTTCTGTCCAGAGCTTTTGATTTTCATCTCTTGTACTTGGTTTCCCCATAGGTTTGAGTCCGAGGACCATGCAAGACCTTGGTTCTGTCCAAAGGTTCTGTCCACGAGATTTATTTTTTGTGTTTGGTTTCCCAACAGGCTTGAGTCCGTGGACCATGCAAGGCCTTGGTTCTGTCCAAAGCTTTTGATTTTCATCTCTTGTACTTGGTTTTCCCCATAGGTTTGAGTCCGAGGACCATGCAAGACCTTGGTTCTGTCCAAAACTTACGAGATTTATTTTTTGTGTTGGTTTCCCCACAGGCTTGAGTCCGTGGACCATGCAAGGCCTTGGTTCTGTCCAAAGCTTTTGATTTTCATCTCTTGTACTTGGTTTCCCCATAGGTTTGAGTCCGAGGACCATGCAAGACCTTGGTTCTGTCCAAAACTTACGAGATTTATTTTTTGTGTTTGGTTTCCCCATAGGCTTGAGTCCGTGGACCATGCAAGGCCTTGGTTCTGTCCAAAGCTTTTGATTTTC
Source organism: Quercus lobata (assembly GCF_001633185.2). Taxonomy (NCBI): domain Eukaryota; kingdom Viridiplantae; phylum Streptophyta; class Magnoliopsida; order Fagales; family Fagaceae; genus Quercus; species Quercus lobata. Next base: position 16,406,323 of record NC_044907.1, on the reverse strand, counting down.
TTTGTACTTGGTTTCCCCATAGGTTTGAGTCCGAGGACCATGCAAGACCTTGGTTCTGTCCAAAACTTACGAGATTTATTTTTTGTGTTTGGTTTCCCCATAGGCTTGAGTCCGTGGACCATGCAAGGCCTTGGTTCTGTCCAAAGCTTTTGATTTTCATCTCTTGTACTTGGTTTCCCCATAGGTTTGAGTCCGAGGACCATGCAAGACCTTGGTTCTGTCCAAAACTTACGAGATTTATTTTTTGTGTTTGGTTTCCCCATAGGCTTGAGTCCGTGGACCATGCAAGGCCTTGGTTCTGTCCAAAGCTTTTGATTTTCATCTCTTGTACTTGGTTTCCCCATAGGTTTGAGTCCGAGGACCATGCAAGACCTTGGTTCTGTCCAAAACTTACGAGATTTATTTTTTTTTTGTTTGTTTTTCGGATGTAAGCCCCTAGATCAAGGCGGGGAGAGCCGGCTTGAGGCCAAGAGCCCCTAGGGCTGCCTACGCCATGGGCGCTGCAAGGCGTAGCCCCTAGCAGAAGTTTATGTCGGAACAACAGCTGCACGTCAAAGGAGACGGAGGAAGCTCCGTGAATTTTTGCTTAGTAGAGAGTTGACTCCACCGCCACCTGCGCCAAGCGCGCATACTTTCCCACAGACGGCGCCAATTGTAAGGACACGATTCCTGCGCGGCCCAGTGACATTTTTGGGTTCACGCGGGAAAGATCCCTCACAATACGATTTGTAGAGAGTGGGCTTGAAAAGCTTGGGCTTAGTCACGGGGCGATGGTCCGGTCTGGATTTCAGAAAAGTCCGTGTGGAAAATGGACTGGGCCTAAACGTTTAAAGCCCCGCCATGCTGCCACTTCTGAGAATGGGCTCCTCGGAATTGATCCGAGGACCCTTGTGATCCTTTCCGGCTATCCAACGGAGGACCTTCTCTGTTCTGTGCATGGATCGTTCCGGCGATCTTATTCATGAAGTCTTTCTTTTTTCTCCCCCCACTACTAGATTCACTTACTTCTCATTTTATACTAGCGTGCATTCGATGTCCTTCGTCCACGTGTAGGGTCAGTCTTTACAAATACTGACATTGGTCCCATCAGTCTAATCCCGGAATTGTTGGGGATGACTTGATAAAGCTGCAGAGTACGGTTCTGTCAGGCATTGGGCCTTATCCAGAAGGGTATTTTAGGGTAATCGCCCCAAGGTATTTTGGATTTCCTTACGAATTTATCCCTTTATTCTGGGCGGATTAGGGGCCTGCCGAGGACTAGACTGTCCTCGGCCGCCTCCCAAAATTGGTCTGTGCTCTGCGTCATGAGCTTGGGCCACAGTTCTCCTCGGATTGGGCCCTCGGACTCTCTAAGGGCAAATGGGCCTGGTCCACGAATTGTTGGGCCCCACAATAACATTTTCACAATATTTTTATAACAAATTCTAAGTGACAGATTGTTACTAGTTATTATTATTGAAGTAAAAAATTAATTTTAACGTTAGGTTCAAATTTGAACCAATAACAACTAACCACTTATAATTTATTGTAAAAATATTATAAAAATATTACGAACGTAACACCTCTATTTATTTAATGGGATGAACGGATGATATTTGTATTGTACTGCATGCAACGTGGCCCACTGGCAAGATAAGAATCAACTATTTCCTTTAAAATAAAAACAAAACATAAAAAGTTAAAATTTCAACCACTAGCAAAGCAAAACGTGGAACTCCATTCAATTCACCCACCTACCCCACCTACTACCTTGACCACATCTCTATCTTTACTTTTGGCCGCTGAAGCAGTGAAGCCATAATTCATTATTTTATCTTTCTCCTTTCTGTTGTTCTGTGAGCTCTTTATCTCAACTTTGGTCTTCGTCCTGGAGTCGCCTACATCTGCTTGCTGGGTTTCTTCTCCACAATCAACAATTTGCTCTTTTATCAGTGGTCTCTCTGTGTTTTTGTTATCAATCAAAAAGAGTTCCTTCTCCTGATTATCAAAAAAAAAAAAAAAAAAAAGCTGTCTCTCTCACTGCAGCAGATTTGAAGATTGTGAATCAGTGAAGCTTAAGCACCTCCAAAAATTATCAGATCTCTTCTGATCTTTGTTCTTCTTCGTGTTCTTTCATTTCTTTTTATTTCTTCTAGATCTGATCAAAACTTCATCCCGGTGTACCCAAAATTCATCGGAAAAGCTGAAGAAAAAAGAAACCGTTCGAACCTCAAAAACCGGTCACGGTTCTCAGAACCGCACGGTCCGACCACGGTTCGTACGGGTCCCTGCTTTTTTCACATATAACGGTTCTTGAAGCTAAAAAAACCGTGAAACTGAGAGGGTCACGGTTTTTCCGGTCGGACCGTACGGTCCGGTCCGGATTTCAAAACCATGTTAAGCAGTGAAGCACCTGATAGACCAAGGAGTATGTGTTACGAAGTAAACGCCACCCTTATTTTATCAATAGTGAGAAATTAAACATTTTTTGGACAAATAACGTCATTTCACCCTATTATAATTATGTCTAATTTGAAACCCATATATCCCATGAGAGGTGCTATGTTTACAACATTTTCATAATATTTTTACAACAAATCATAGGTGGTTAGTTGTTATTAGTTCTAATTTGAACATATCACTAAAATTATTTTTCTACCCCATTAATAGCAACCCGTATAACAGCTTGTCACGTAAGATTTTTTTAATTTGAACACTCTAATTTGAACACTCTAGTATTTGTTTAATTACCTAAGTGTGATCCTTGACTCTTTGTGTTAATTGTTATGGATAATGCTTCTTTGCATGTTGTTGATGATGTTGAATATAACATGCCATGTGTTTGTGAAAATGTCTCTATGAGTGTTTATCCTCATGCTCGTGATGATACATTGCATGACTCCTTGGGTGGTGTTAAAATTGTGAATGTCAAACTCTTGAAGAAAAAAACTTTGAAATTTGAAGAGAAATTCAGCAATTTTGTGTGTGAAAATGATGGTTTGATTGCTAAACTCAATAAATCCAACAAATTGGTTGAAATGTATAAGAGAATTGTTGAATATTCTCTTGAAAAATTAAAAGAGTTTGAATGTTTGGACTTAGATGCTAAACTTATTTTGTTTAACAAACTTGTTGATGATCTTAAATATGAAAATGAATCTCTTAAGATGTATGCCAAATGTTTCATTGTCAATCCTAATGATAAAAAGGAAGAAAATCTTTGTTGCAATCTTCTTGTGAAACCCAATTTTGTGCCTATTATGAGTTCTATCTCTAAAGACAAATCTGTGTACATACCTCCACATAAAAGAAATCCTAAAGTAGAGAGAAATCAAAATAAGCTGGTGAGGCTTGGCTGTGAAATTGGGCTATATTGCTGGATTCAGGAAGTTAGTGAAGACAAAACTCTAAGAAGTTCGTTGGTAGCTAGAGCTTGGAGAGCTCAAGTACTTTGAGTAAATTAGGTTTGGACGGTCTTTTTGGTATCATTGTACAACTTATTCACTAGTGGATCATTTCGGCTTAGAGGGCTACGAAGAGGTTTCTATGTCTAGTTTTTTGGTTTTCATCTTTGATAACACATCACATGTTATCCTAGGTTTGCTATTCTTTACCATACTGCCCTTAAAATATTTTCCTTGCACATATATGTTCATCCACACAATTTTTGAGTGCTTTGATTAATTAATTTGCTAATCACATATATTCCGCATTAAGTGTGTTTAGATTAAAAAATAATCAAGCCAAAACTAAAATTTTGGGGTCTAAACTAGCTACAATATTTATACTAGTGAGCTTTTAATAGGTATCAGAGCGAGTACACTTGTTTTTGTTTAATTATCTCAGTGTGATCCTTGACCCTTTGTGTTAATTTCCATGGATAATGCTTCTTTGCATGTTGTTGATGATGTTGAATGTAACATGTCATGTGTTTGTGAAAATGCCTCTATGAGTGTTTATCCTCATGCTTGATATGATACATTGCATGACTCCTTGGGTGGTGTTAAAATTGTTAATGTCAAACTCTTGAAGAAAAATGCTTTGAAATTTGAAGAGAAATTCAACAAGTTGTTTGTGAAAATGATGATTTGATTGCTAAGCTCAATGAATCCAACAAATTGGTTGAAATGTATAAGAAACTTACTGAACATTCTCTTGAAAAATTAAAAAAATTTGAATGTTTGGACTTAGATGCTAAACTTATTTTGTCTAACAAACTTGTTGATGATCTTAAATATGAAAATGAATCTCTGAAGATGCATGCCAAGTGTTTGATTGTCAAACCTAATGATAAAAAGGAAGAAAATCTTTGTTACAATCTTTTTGTGAGACTCAATTTTGTGCCTACTATGAGTTCTATCTCTAAAGACAAATTTGTGTACATCCCTCCACATAAAAGAAATCATATATTAGAGAGAAAAGCTCTTTAAGTCAAAACCTTTGTTTAGGCCTTGTCCTAGGGATTTCCATGGATCTAAATTCATTCCTACTTGCCACCATCCCGGTGTGATTGGTAATATAAGACCTCAATGTTCTCTCACTCACAAGGTTTGTGTTTGTAGATGAGGAAGGGGTTTACAAAATCTCTATCAATACAATGAAAGAGATGGAGAAGAAAGATGGGAACTTGATTTTTCTCAAGGAAAAGCTCTCTCTTTTCATAAAAGTGCTTGGCACACCTCACAATTGTGTATTTGTGTGCACTAGTAGATGTGCAGTGGAAGGTACATATAGAGTACAAAGATGGTGCAGCTCGAGACCTAGTCACCCCTAAGGTCACGAGGTGCACATCTACACTCTCATCAAAAGTAACTGCCACGTGGATCTCTCATGCAAGCTAGATCACGAGCAGGTTGCCTTCTAGGTCGCGAGATCACTGGCTAATGTTGCTTCAAGCCTTCAATTCTTCAAGGAGAGGCTCAAATACTCTACCCCAAAATACATGAAAACCTAGAAAATAGTACATCAACATTAAAAGCATTACTTACAAACTTTTGTCACTGAATTAAACCAACAATAAAACATTACTTCTCAGTCTCCCCCTTTGGCTATTTTTTGACAAAACACACTTATACAAACTCTATACTTAGAGTTCGTTTGGGTATAGCTTATTTAGCTGAAACTAAAAATGTTTTACTGAATGTATTATAGATAAAGCTAAAAGGTAGCTGAAATAGTATAGTGAGACTCATGAATAGTACCAAAAAGTAAAATGGGACCTATGAATAGTACAAAAAATAAACTGAATAGTAGCAAAAATAAGCTAAATAGTAAAAAAAAGCTGGCTTTTTAAGCCAATGCCAAACACAACTGTAATGTGAGTTGGAAACCTAAGACTAACAACGGACTCACACCAAGACTCTAAAGACAAACCAAGAACTTGAACTTAGAACCAATACCTGAAACACTTGCATAAAATAGGTTAGACCCTAAAGTTTAAAATAGTAAGTATAAAAGCAAGAATAAGTAACAAGTACACTACGATCAAGTATGATATGAATGGTATGCCTGAATGCAACTTGATCAAACACCAGACAACCATAGAGACTATGGCTACAATGATCAATAACGTAAAGTTATGATCATCCAAACATGTAAGCAAGTAAGTACAACAATGATAAGATTAATGCATGTCCAAGCACAAAACAATGCAATGGAAGAAAATAAAACCAAATACCGAATAGATATAAAAAAATAAAATCCAAATCTTCATAAAAGTACATGACCTAAACATGGTCATACGGTACAATACCAAAAGACATAAATAGAACTAGAGTATCAAAGTAATACTCGCAACTAGATAACCCTGCCAACCCTGGTACAAATACGTCCCGCACTGCTAGAACCCAAACATTAAGATAAGGTAGACGAGATGCTTGACCGCTACTCTCTCTTCCTAGGTTCTAATGAAAAATATGTGAAATTAATCTTGGAAACAAGTCAATTCTCGTGTAAAGGATTTACAATTGAATTGCAAGATTGATGGACTTTTGACCTGCCCTTGTCAGATTATGTGGGTCATCTATGAGAATGAATAAGTCAAGGTCTATTGCTGGAGGTGATATTACATGCATAGACCCATGTACAAGGGGTCGTGCATGACGAATTGACGGATCTCCAGTCTCCACATGGCCACATTCATTTTTCTAAATTTTCACGGAGAACAGTATTCCAATCTATTGTATACCAATGAAGAAATTTCTTACATAGTAGTTAAAAAAAAAAAAAAAAAAATTGCTTCAATTATAAAGCAATTATCATTTTGATTTTTTTAATAAGAATAGATTTTCATACTTGAGTTTACTTAACGTGACCTAGATGGGCCCTTCAAGACTTTCCAATTATAGAGTAATTATCATTGGCTAATCTATTTCAGTAGAGTTTGGTTGAAGAAGAACTTACGCTAGGTTCCGAATAAAACACCCATTAACTTTTCTAAGAGAGGCCCAATTTTTTGAAAACATAACCCATCACCTCTTCCAAAACAAAACTCTAACTAAACAAATTTATTATTTTGAGATAATTACAATAAACCCACATGTGGTATGACCTGTTTTCACTTTGCCTATCCGTGATTTAAAACTTTACACTTTGCTTACCTAGGGTTACTTCTGTTAGGGCTCTGTTACTCACTTTTTGATTTTTCCATTAAAAAACAACTTTTACCACCAAAACAAAACATAATACGAATTAAAAAGTTAGGGTTTGAATTTTTTGAAAGAGCTTGTGCTAATATCAACACTTGGACCCTCATAAAAATTACAAAAATAAGAAGTTTGTTACAAAAAACCCCCATAAAGATTTCCCAATGACTCCACCAAATATATTTTTGGCATAAATGCACTTTTAGTCCCTACATTTTGGCTTTTTTTCATTTTGGTTCCTACATTTTAATTTCATTACTTTTAATCCCTAAATCAATTAGCGCATGTTATTTTGGTCCTTTCCATCAATCAATAGCCGAAAATATCTAACGTTACAAACAGAGTGTACTGTTGACACAGTAAATGTTGACACAGTAAATGTTGACATGGCAAATAAAATAATAATAATAAATTTATTTGTTATTTAATAAATGCCAAGTCAACATAAAATAATAATAAAAAAAGACATTTTCTTTTTTTTCTAAATTCTTTTAAAATAAAATAAGATAATTAAATTTAAAAAAAAAAAAATATTTCTTTCATTATTTTTTCTAAAGAACGTGTTCACGTTCCTTGTGCTCATCCCCAGAACAGGAATCATATTCTTAGATCAATGAGTTAAACTTTATTACAAACCCATAAAAAATTCACACAATCAGAATAAAAACTTCAACCCAAAACTTCCTTATCAAAAGCTGGTTCCCCCAACCCTTCTAAAACATTCTCCATGCTTCCTTTCTCTTCCAAAACTCAAAGCTTCCTCTCTCTCTTCCAAAACACGGAGATCTCTCTCTTCCAAACCATGTTCCACCAACTCTAACTCCAACTCTGCCGCCAGCACGTCATCTTATGAAGAAACCTCGAATCACAGAAATAGAAACGCGACTCCTCTATGCTTCCGCTACTCCCAGCTCGAGCGAGCCAATTGAATCGGAAGCAGCACGGGAGGGACCATGTACTGAGTGATCCACAAGCCGACGAGTAGAGTCTTCACCCTCAAGGTCATATACAGGAACCATGAGGACTTGGTGCGCCGCCAGATCTGCACCGAAATCGAGATCCTCCATAACGTGGACAACCTGAACGTGGTCAAATGCCACGACATGTTCGACCACAACGGCGAAATCCAAGTCCTGTTGGAGTACATGGATCGAGGCTCGTTGGAAGGTATGCACATCACAAACAAGCGCCAACTCTCCAATCTAGCCCGCCAAATCCTCGCCGGACTCGCCTGCTTGCACCAGCGACACATTGTCCATCGCTACATCAAGCCCTCGAAGGTGGTCAACTGGGCTCAGAGGTGGTGGGTAGATCTGGATTTTTTGGCCGTTGGTGGGGCTTAAAGGTTGTGAATCAGTGGAGGATTTTCTTGGTCTATTGTTATGTTTGGTTGAGTTTTGATGTTTGGTGTTTGGTTGGTTGGGTCCGGTAGAGATGTTTTAGTGTTTTGGTTGAGATGTTGTGTTTTGGTATTTTTGGGATTGTTGGGTTTTGGTCTCATTTGAAGATTGCTGTGTGTTTTACATGTTTGGTTGCTAAGAAATGTAAGAAGAGAAATAATGAGAGAATCTTTTAGATTTGGGTGGGTGTTTTTGGTGTTCTTGTTGAAGAAACTTTTAGATCTTAATTACTGTGAATTTTGGTTTTTAATTCTGTTTTTAATTTTTTTATTTAGTTAAAATTAATAAATTAATTTTTTAAATTTATATGTTGATGTGTCATGAGCGATGTGGATTTTTAATAATATTTAAGCCTCCGTTTGTCACGTCAGATATTTTCGACTGTTAATTGATGGAAAGAACCAAAATAACATGCATTAATTGATTTAAGAACTAAAAATGGTAAAATTAAGATGTAGAGATCAAAATGAAAACAAAAAAGTTAAAATATAAGTACTAAAAGTGCTACGCCTATATTTTTCAGTGTGCCCCTACATCTTGTGGATGGTCAGCAATAACTTGGACCATACCTGCCAAAGGAGCATCAGGTTCAAAGCGAACCCGCTTGCCATTTTGTACCAGAAAAAGAGAAAGAAAAAGAACCAGCTTGCCATTATCACAAAGTGCATATATTTGATCATTAAAATGTGCAACATCCATGAATTTCAAATTCTCTGGATTGGCAACAACAACCCACTCACCTTTTCTCTTCTGTTCAAAGTAGCTCCTAGTCTCACTATAGTAAAAGCCAAACTATTCATAGGACCAAAAATTGCAATGACAAGGAATGTTGACTCATCGGAAGGGTCCTTTAGAAGATTGAATTTGTGTACAAGGAGAAACCACTCTTCTCGAGGAGTCAGTCTTTGAATTTGTGGAAGATTAATTCGGTTTCCTGTTATAAGGTGCACAAGTTGGGTTACATAACGAGGGCCTAAGGTCACAACCCAGCCAAGTTAAGATCCCAAATACGTTTTCCACATGTCAGCTAGTGGCAGTTCTGGGTTTCTAGTTTTTGAATTTTTCTGGGTTTTCAATTTTTTTTGGCATGAGGAGTTTCAATTTTTGTTGTTTGAAGTTTTTTGGGTTTTTAACTTATCTGGGTTTCCAGTTTTTGGACATGAGGAGTTTCAATTCTTGTTGTTTAAAACAATTTTTGTTGTTTGAACTTTTTTGGGTTTTCAACTTTTCTGGGTTTCTAGTTTTTGGACATGGGGAGCAGGAGATTTGATTTGATTTATTTGAACGTTGTTGAGTTAGATTAGGAGTTTTAATTTTTATCCAATTTTTCTTATACGGCTTTATCATACTTTCAGATGTATAATTAGTTTGTTTGTGGTTGAGATGATAAGTTCAAATACAAGTTGAAGTTCTAAGAAATTGCATAATATTTTTTACCAATAGCACATTTTGATCTTATTTTCTCTTGAATTTTTATGTGTTTTATGTTCTGGGAGGAAAGAGACATAAAAATGGTGTAAAAATACAAATTTAACCTTCTTTTTAACGGAGGTAAGTAACAAAATCCTAACGGAAGTAACCTCAAGTGGGCAAAGTGTAAAGTTTTAAACTACAAGTAGGCAAAGTGAAAACGGACTATACCAAAAGTGAGTTTACTATAATTATCCCTTATTATTTTTCCCCCTTAAAAAATACTAATGGCTTAGGACATTTTAGCATGCTTCGTATAATGAATTTGATTGAGTCCATAAATTTATTTTATTTTTATAGAGTTTCAAACTATGGTGTCTGTTTCTGATAATTGTGTTTTTTATTTTCAGATTAAGACACCAATCAATTTTTGGTGTAGGTAAAGATTGAACCCAGATATCTTATTCAACTATCAATGATACCACTGCACACCCTTAGTGCGATGGTCACTTCACAAGTATCAGTACTTGTAAGGCGTGGGGGGTAAGGGCCGGGGTTCAAGTCTCCAAGAGAGAGCTTCATACACATACACTTAGATTATGTTAGAGTAGAATTTCTATCTTGTATCAAAAAAACTATCAGCGATTTTACCAGTTGAGCTAACTGGAACCCACATTGAATCCTTAATTAATTGCGCTATCGTTAAGGTTTTTAATTTTTTTTTTTTTAAAAATCTTTTGATAGTTATAACAAGAAATGAGAGATTAAAATTATGAATATCTTTATTGAAAATAACAAAAAAAAAAAAAAAATCAAATAAGAGGTCAATTTTATTTTCATGGCATGGTGACCCAAATCTACGTGATGTTCACAAAATAAGAAAATAATATAGATAGAATGATACTAATCATAATATTTTAGACTTAATTTCATCCCTATTCTATTGGGTTCTGTTTTTTTCATAACAAAGGGTTGAGGGGATATTTGATAATGGAACAAAGAGGAGGAACCTTCCTATCTACCTCATTCAATATTTTCTAAAGCTTGTAACCCTGGTCAATTTTAAAAGTCAAATATACCAAATGCCACATTAACACCAATTTTTATAAGTTGTTGAAATGGTTGATTATAAACCGTTAAAAAAAATGGATAAAAAGTATCCATCACTCATAGTATACAACTTCACCAGATTGTGAAATTGTGTATGAAATGGACGTGTCTTAGATGTATAGAAATAGTTATAGGACATATATTTATTTGGCTTTTATGTGTAAGAGTAATCTGACTTGCCACTGTCAGATTACATGGATCACCTTACTACCTATGAGAATGAATAAGGCACGGTCCACAGCTGACCCTTGTACAAGGGGTTGTGTTCTGTGCATGATGGGTTGAAGGGTCTCGCACATCCCACATTGATTGTTCTACATTTTCATTGCCTACAATATTCCAATCCATCAATATTCCAATTCATGAAAGAAATTTCTAACACAGCAGAAAAGATATCAATGCTGAAATTGATTATTATCCACAGATAAGGGCGAAATTAGGCATTTTTGCTAGGGACAACTCCTATTTTTAAATACTATCTATTATAAAGGATTTTTAAAAACTCTTGTGAGGGCCACGGCCACCGCACCCTTGGTTGTAGTTTCGCCCTTATCAGCAGGGACAAAATTTTATTTTAAGAATAACAAATTTATAGTCTTTATCCACTGCATCTAAACAAGGTTATATTACATATAGCCGAAATATGATAGATTATTTCTATCACCACCGTGTTGTCTATTGTTGGATGGATGTTGGTGAAAGAAAATAAATTAGATTTTGGTACTTGAGTTGACTTAATGTGGGCTAGATGGGAAGCAAAAGTGGAGGTCCATCAGGACTTAGGCTGGGTTTCAAATAATTAAGAAACCCATTAACTTTTCTGAGAGAAGCCCAATTTCTTGAAATTTCTCTCATCAGGTTGACAAGATTGTAGTCATTGATTTTTGGAGGCACTGTTAGATGGCAAATCTATGAAATTGCGAAGACTGAAGGACAGTAAAGCGACAAGTCGTTGGTTGTAGCCTTTAATTACTGTGTTATCGTTTTGTAAGAAGTTAGTTACTTAGTTTGCCGAGTGTATGCTGATACCGTAAACTAGTCGCTAACCCTTTAACAAAATCTTATTTTTCCAAATTTAGAGCAGGATCCAGAATGTCAAGCAATTGATTGGGCGAAACTTTTTTAACAAAATCAAAAAGGTTTAAGCTATCTTCAAAAAAAATTAATTATTTGCGAGTCTTTTGCCTGTGAATATCTATAATAATAGTATAAAATAATTCTAGATATCATTGGGTCCTTATTTCTCGTACCATACTCTACAATTGCAAATAAAATTTATTATTTGATTGATCTAATTCCATATTAAAAAAAAAAAAAAAATATATATATATATATATAATCTCACTAGTTTTGAAGGAGCTCTTTAGTGTCATATAATAGGAACAATATTATGACAAGCAGAAAAGTTTTTTCAAGGCATGCTCTATCTTCTACAAGATATTCTTATTTAAGTTATATTTCATCTTAGAAAGTGTATTAAGAAGTATTGTGAAAAAACATAATTTAAAGTTAAGAAATGGTAAAGTTATTTGAGTTACTCCATCCTTATTCCAGGGTTTTTTTTTTTTTTTTTTAAAAAAAACAAAAATTATTATTATTATTATTATTTTTTTTTTTTTTACTTTTTCAACTTTTCCTACATATGTATAATGAATAACCATGAAGACAAAATGGCTGAGCAAGCACCAACAAAAGTGAGCAACTTAATGACATATAAACACAAGAAAATTATAAAATATTTTGGGAGTACAAAATATACACTTTTTCCTCTCTTTCGATGTTATTAAACCTAAGTCCCTTTCACTTTTTGTTGAGAAAAAGAAAGAGAAAAAATAAAAATTAAAAGGGCAGGTGCCAACTACACAACATTGGATTTCTAATTGGAACATAGGATTGCCCTAACTCTGCCATGCCGTTTTGTGGATTTAACATGTCATAAACTATAACATTATTCAACATTTTAGGGATGCAAGTGATTAGGATATGATAGGAGTCACTTAGCCGAGGAAAGCACTACCTCAGCATCATTTGTAGTCATGTAAATGACTTTTTAGTCCCAACTCCCAAGTTACAAAGGCAGCATGCTGGAAATAATAGGCCCAAAGCTATATTCAACCACACTCCACTGCTTTTTTTTTTTTTGGGTCCCAAGTGTTGTTTGGGTCCAAATGCTATAATTTAAAATTAATAGAATTGGTGGGTCAGGCTTGGGTTTCAAGTGATAAATGATAACCCAGTAATAATGGTATTCTTTATAATGTGTTATATCTAAGTTTTAAATCCCTCCCAAATGCCATAATTCTTTATAGTGCCCTTTCTAACCATCTACCTATTTGAAAAAAAAAAAAAAAAATGGAGGGTCAATTATTGAGGTAGAGAATAAGGTAGTCAAAATTATTTGATGTTTTCATCCTTCTATTTAGATATTTATTTGAAACTTTAAATAAGAAATTTTGAAAATTAAAAATTTAAGTTGTACTAAAAGAAATTAGAAAAATATAATGTGTAATAACAATAATTAGAAGAATATGGATTACTTCAAAAAAGAATAATATCAATAAAAAAACACTAAAATAATAATATTATATATTTAGAAAATAGAGATATAGAAATTATTTTTAGAAACTGTTCAATTTTTAAGAAGAACAAATCATTTACAATAAAATTTTGAAAACAAAGTATACATTTTATATCACATTTCAAAATAATGATATATTTCCATACATCGCGTGACCGGGATTAGTTAGAATAAAAATGGCTTACAAGTTTTGCTCCTAATCATCGCAGAAGACAAAGCAAACATATATTAGCTTCATTTTGTTTTTTGAGGAAAATAATATATTAGGAAGGATACACAGGGGAGTGAATAGAACTCAAGGTCGTCAACTAAAGCTCAAAGAGAGATGCATGTGATGGGTTTTTACGTTGTACATTAATGTACAGAAAGAGGCCCATCAAGTGTAGAGGCAGGGACTATTTTAAATTCAAGACATGCAAAGTATATATTTTACTCATATCTTTTGTTTTCACTTCTGACCATTCATTGATTCTTTTTTTTCTTTTTTTTCTTGAGAAGCTCATTGATTCTTTTCTTGAATTGGAAACTGATCGATTTCCTCATTAAGATTGAATATTACATATGTAAGATGCAAATAGGGTCACATTATTTAAATGTTAAAATAACGCTATACTTTGTATAATGTTAGATTCATAAAATAAATTCAAATTATGAAACTGACTCTCTCTATTTATTTCAAGTACTCTTCAAGGGATATTATCTTAAAAAAAATAAAAAATAAAAAATAAAAAAATAGGGAAGGAGATCCTGTTAAGCATAAAAAAGGCTTTCATTACTAGATCTGCAAATTCCAATTTTTTTGTAAATACAACTAGAACCTGGTGTTTCCCGGATCCAAATTCCAAAATGTCATAAATGGTTACAAGAATAGGCCCAATGATATTTACAACCGCACCACAGTACCTTTTTTTGGGGGGGCTTGAAACTAGACCCGAGTGTTGTTTGGGTCCAAATGACATAATTTAAAATGAATAGAATTGGTGGGGAGGCTTGGGTTTCAATTTTCAAGTGATAATTCATTATTACTGAATCAGTAGTAATAATGATATCTTTTATAGTATCATATATTTGGGCTTTGAATTCCACCCATTTTCCATGACCATCTATCTATCTAAAAACATAAATAAAACATGGTGGGTCAATTATTGAGGTAGAGAATAAGATGGTTAAAATTATTTGATGTTTCCATCGTTCTATCTAAATATTTTGGTATGGGAAAAATGTCTTTTCTTGTAGAGATTTGTTTTGAATTCTGTTGTTGTTCTTAACTTCTTGTTGTGGCCTAGTCTCGTTTTTGTTTCATGAAAGAACGTCTTTTGAACCGTTAACTCTAACTTCATTGTACTAAAAGACAATGTTATTAATACTGTTTGGTAACCAATGGTTAGAGAGTCATTTTATGTGAGAAACAAATATATATATATATATATATATTCATACTTGAACACAATCAACTCAATCAATGACCAATGTTGTTTTATTATTATTATTAATGTAACCATTTTCTTTTAAAATTAGGGATCATTATGTCTCATTTAAAATAAAATAAAATAAAAACATTTATGTCAATTAATAATTTAAAAAAAAAAAAAAAAAAGCTGGAACAATAGTTTTCCTACTTGTGACTTTGAGACTCCACTCAAAGGTTTCAAATCTTCATGAAAGTTCTTTATGCAGCAACTGAAAAGATCACCAAGTTTTTTAAATCAATCTTGATCTTGACAACCTTAAGTGTGTGTATGAAGGTAAACACTTTTAGATTTCATAAAAAATTCAACATACAACTCAACAAAGACTTTAGAGAGTTTTTGGGTACAAAACCCTAGATCTACAAAAGAGACACAAGCTACACTCTAATCTCTTTAAAAAACTCAGAAAAACGGGCTTAGAGTTTCCTTTATATACTAGGAGTAAAACACTTAACCCTACACGTTTATTGGGCTTGGGCTGAATTGGAAATTCTGCAAAAAATTAAATCTGCACGAGTTTCAATCAATCGAGCCTTGTAGATTTTGTTCAATAAATCCTACAATCACTCGATTCCAATTTTACAATAAATCACACTTTGAGCAAGCCTAAACCTAAACTCTATGTTTTGATCATGATTTGCCAATATAATACATATTGAATATCCAAAGCTACCCACACCAATTAAATTACTGGTGAAGAATGCATCTGTAGCTTCTAGGAGACTTTGGTAAGATACATTCAAAAGTAAATTTCCTGAATTATTTAAACTACTCTCTCCTTTTTCTTTTTAAAGTTTGGAGAAGTAAAAATAACATTACCAAAGTTACTCCAAGAAGGCTAGAAATTATAGAGATTATTAGCTTTACGGAAAGAGTCAACTTCTTTTTCTTGGATTATTGTATTTACATATAGAAAGATCAAACTTAAGCATGCCTCCACAAAGTTTATTGTTTCCCTTAATCACAGTTGCACTTATATTCTTGAAAACTCCATTTGTTGGTACCTCACCATCAAAATCGTTATAGGACAAATTCAATAATTACAAAAAGATAAAGCTCTCCAAAAATTTTGGAATATTTTCAGAGAAATCGTTTTTAGAGAAATCTAAAACTTGAAGACCCCTTAATGATTCGAAAGATGAAGGAATGGCTCCTTGAAAGAAGTTGCTTCTCATGGCTAAAAATTCTAGTTTTACACAACTACCAAGACTAGTTGGAATTTTTCCAAACAACATATTTTCAAAAGTATCAAAGTATTCTAAATTTTTTAAATTCCATACTTTTATAGGAAAAACAACAATAAATTTGTTGGCTGAAAAATCTAGAGCAATTGGTGAGAGTGAGAGGCCAATAACTTGATATTATAAGGTACCACGAATTAGGTAATTCTAAACAATGTAACTAATTACTTTTTCCAAATTCCTAGATGCACCCACGTGAAATGCACCCACATCCTGACATCCCCACCTACTCATTTTGTTTACTTAAATTTGTGACTTCTGTCTTTCTTTACTTTCTAGTTTCTTCCAGCCTCTCTCTCTAATATTTTTACCGTGGGTCTATCTATTTCCCTTCTTCATCTTCCTTTTCACCTTCTCTGTTCAGTGTTCACGCTTTGAAGTCAGTTACGTAATTAGCCACGTGTAGGTATTTGATTGGTTCTAGTTTCATCCTAGGTGTGGCAAAGTGGCTTTTTCACATCTATGTTTGAGAACTATACACAATTTAAGCAGCAGGTGCTTTAACAATTCAATGAGCTGTCTGGCCTCACTATGAATCCATCAAAAAGTGAGGTTATATTCTCTCAGAGTCTAAATTTCAAACAGAAAAATCTAAGCATTCAAAACTTCAAACAGTGTTCTAATCATCTCAAATATTTTGGCCTTCCTCTCATCTCTTCAAAGAGTGTTCTCATCATCTCAAACATCTACATTATTTTTAGAAAAAAAATTTAGTTTCAATTAAATAAACGGTTCCCTAACCAGACTTTTGTCAACTTAAATGTTGTCACTGGCAGAGTGCAACTAATTTAGTCCATGCTATTTGGCATTCAAGTTTCTTAGACAAGTTCCTTCAATTTCGGTCTAATTCGTTCAAATTAGCAATCAAGGTTTTGTAACGTCCTTACTCAATATGATTAATCTTCATTCTTTATAGATTACCATGCTGGATGCAAGTGATTAGATACGATAGGAGCCATTTAGTCCAGGAAGTAGCAAAAACAGCATGCTTTATACAACAAGAACCCGGTGTTTACCAGATCAAAATTCCAAAATGTCATAAATAGGTCCAAGGATACTGGAAGTAATAGGCCCAAAGTTATATAACCACAACCCAGAGCATTTTATTTGGGCTCAAAATTTCATAATTTAAAATGAATGAAATATTATGAAATTGATGGGTCAGGCTTGAGTTTCTAATAGCCTAGTAGGTAAGAAATATCAATTTGGTAAAAACTGGTTTCTTTATTTCATTGATTGATGATGAAAACTATATATACAAAGCTAAAATACATGCTCTGTTTAACTGACTTAACAACTAATCCTAGCTGGCACAGTAATAACTAACTGCTACACGCGTGAAAAAAAAAAAGCTAACTAACTCTAAAAGCTAAACTACAGGTCGTTAAGTACGAGTTTCATTTACAGAACAAATGCTGCACTGCCGTTTATGCAGTAACTTCATTTTCTTCACTTGGCAACTCGAAGCTTGAGTCCCTGAAGGCTGTTCTTGTTCAAATTGCTTGGATGACTTCAACTCTACTTGTTCTGCTATTGATTCCTTAGCAGCTTTAGTTGAATCTCCAAGTTGCTTCACTGCAACTTCCTTATGCTTCACTGCAACTGCCTTCTGGTTTTGGCTTTGATATGGTAATAATGGTATTTCTTTTGGGCTATAAACTAGACCCAAGTGTTCTTTAAAAATCATGACTTGGGGACATTGCTGACCATTCATTGGTTCTTTTCTTGAATTATCAATTTCTTCATTGAGATTAAATATTAGAAATTTAAATATGCATCTAGTGTTGCATTATTTAAAATTTAATATAACGTTATTTTGTGTATACTGTTAAATTTATAAAATAAAATATAATTAATTATGAAATCGCCTCTCTCTATTTATTTCAAGTAAACTTCAAAAAATATTATCTGAAAAAAAAAAAGAGAAAAAAAATTATCCTGTTAAGCATGAAAGGACTCTCATTACAAGATTTACAGGTAACTATTGGGTGTAATGCAATAACCTTAACAGTATGATCTTGCAAGTACGTATCACTTTTTCACTTTTTCTTGTACATAATCATCAAATTATGGATGACAAACATCTGAATAGTGCTAATAATTTGATGACAAATTATCCGAGGATTGAAGTTGTAGCATTCTTTTGTGAAAAATGAAGGCAAACAAAAGAAGGAAGACAACAATTTTAATGTGGTTTGGCCATAAAAGCCTACATCCACGGAGTCTCTATTATTTTTTAAAGTAATGTTATAGTCACAAATTATTTCATAGATATGATTACCAAAAAAAAAAAAAATCTATGACAAATACAAAATAAACTAATAAGTGATTGCTAAAAGAAACAAAAGGAGGTTCTACAAATCTGATTATTTTTTTTCAATATTATGCAAAATCAAAACCTCATCAAGTCATGATCGCACCTTCCAATGCAGAAATTGGCCCTGTGTACTAACTTGATCACACCTTCCAATGGGGTCATTGGTCCTCTATACCTGCATTCAAGGAAGACAATCATCTCTTTAAACCATTGAATTGAGGGAAGTCTATTTTTTTTTTTTTTTTGGAAGGACCAAGGTTGACCGGTGTGGCTTCCTTATTTGGGCGTAACTATAATAGCACCCTACTTGTTCTCGAGCGAGACTCCATACTACTAATTTGCGTGAGGAATTGGGAAGTCATTTCTATGTATAAGAAAAACATGCTTTGGTTTTCAAAATAGATTATAGAAATGGATTTTGGGTACTTGTGAGATAGTTAAGATTATAAACAACTATATTGTTCCCAATAAATTAGTTAAATTTCTTACCCATTAAAGTTTCATACTTGGACATTCTCCCAAAAAAAAAAAAAAAAAAAATCATACTTGAAGTAATTTAAGCCCATGTCTACATCAAAGTCATCAAAGATGTCTCTATATAAAGTACAGAGTGTTAGTATAGTGCCAGTAATCTCAACCACACCAATGGTATAATCTCACTAGGTTTGAAGGAGCTCTTTAGTGACATATAATAGGAACAATATTATGACAAGCAGAAAAGTTTTTTCAAGGCATGCTCTATCTTCTACAAGATATTCTTAATTATTTAAGTTATATTTCATCTTAGAAAGTGTATTAAGAAGTATCGTGAAAAAACATAATTTAAAGTTAAGAAATGGTAAAGTTATTTGAGTTACTTCATCCTTATTCCAGGGTTTTTTTTTTTTTAAAAAAAAACAAAAATTATTATTATTATTTTTTTTTTTTTACTTTTTCAACTTTTCCTACATATGTATAATGAATAACCATGAAGACAAAATGGCAGAGCAACCACCACCAAAAGTGAGCAATTTAATGACATATAAACACAAGAAAATTATAAAATATTTTGAGAGTACAAAATATACACTTTTTCCTCTCTTTCGATGTTATTAAACCTAAGTCCCTTTCACTTTTTGTTGAGAAAAAGAAAGAGAAAAAATAAAAATTAAAAGGGCAGGTGCCAACTACACAACATTGGATTTCTAATTGGAACATAGGTTTGCCCTAACTCTGCCATGCCGTTTTGTGGATTTGACATGTCATAAACTATAACATTATTCAACATTTTAGGGATGCAAGTGATTAGGATATGACAGGAGTCACTTAGCCGAGGAAAGCACTACCTCAGCATCATTTGTAGTCTTGTAGATTACTTTTTAGTTCCAACTCCCAAGTTACAAAGGCAGCATGCTGGAAATAATAGGCCCAAAGCTATATTCAACCATACCCCACTGCCTTTTCTTTTTTCTTTTTTTTTGGCTCAAAATAATAATGGTATAACCTTAAGGACACTCGTTAGCATTTTCCTTCTTTATAATGTGCTATATCTGAGTTTTAAATCCCTCCCAAATGTCATAATTCTTTATAGTGCCCTTTCTGACCATCTACCTATTTGAAAAAAAAAAAAAAAAAATGTAGGGTCAATTATTGAGGTAGAGAATAAGATAGTCAAAATTATTTGATGTTTCCATCCTTCTATTTAGATATTTATTTGAAACTTAAAAATTTTAGTTGTACTAAAAGAAATTAGAAAAATATAATGTGTAATAACAATAGTTAAAAGAATATGGATTACTTCAAAAGAGAATAATATCAATCAAAAACACTAAAATAATAATATTATATATTTAGAAAATAGAGATATAGAAATTATTTTTAGAAACTGTTTAATTTTTAGGAAGAACAAATTATTTACAATAAAATTTTGAAAATAAAGTATACATTTTTTATCACATTTCAAAATAATGATATATTTCCATACATTTCGTGACCGGGATTAGTTAGAATAAAAATGGCTTACAAGTTTTGCTCCTAATCATCACAGAAGACAAAGCAAACGTATATTAGCTTCATTTTGTTTTTTGGAAAATAATTTATTAGGAAGGATACACAGGGGTCCGGGGAGTGAATAGAACTCAAGGTCGTCAACTAAAGCTCAAAGAGAGATGCATGTGATGGGTTTTCACGTTGTACATTAATGTACAGAAAGAGGCCCATCAAGTGTAGAGGCAGGGACTATTTTAAATTCACGACATGCAAAGTATATATTTTACTCATATTTTTTGTTTTCACTTCTGACCATTCATTGATTCTTTTCTTGAATAGGAAACTGATCGATTTCCTCATTAAGATTGAATATTACATATGTAAGATGCAACTAGGGTCACATTATTTAAATGTTAAAATAACGTTTACCTTGTATAATGTTAGATTCATAAAATAAAATTCAAAATATGAAATTGACTCTCTCTATTTATTTCAAGTACTCTTCAAAGGATAATATCTAAAACAAAAAACAAAAAAAAAAACAAAAAACAAAAAAACAAAACAAAAAAAAAAAAACAAAAAAAAAAAATGAGAGAGAAAAGGAGATCTTGTTAAGCATAAAAAAGGCTCTCATTACAAGATCTGCAAATTCCAAATTTTTTGTAAAACCTGGTGTTTCCGGGATCCAAATTCCAAAATGTCATAAATGGGTCCAAGGATACTGGAAATAATAGGCCTAAAGCTATATACAACCGCACCCCAGTGCCTTTTTTTTGGGTCTTGAAACTAGACCCGAGTGTTGCTTGGGTCCAAATGACATAATTTAAAACGAATAGAATTGGCGGGTGAGGTTTGGGTTTCAAATAGTGATAATTCAGTAATAGTGATATCTTTTACAGTATCATATATTTAAGCTTTGAATCCCACCCATTCTTCACGACCATCTATCTAGTTAAAAACATAAATAAAAAATGGTGGGTCAATTATTGAGGTAGAGAATAAGATGGTCAAAATTATTTGATGTTTCCGTCATTCTATCTAAATATTTTGGTATGGGAAAAATGTCTTTTCCTGTAGAGAATTTGTTTTGAATTTTGTTCTTGTTCTTAACTTCTTGTTGTGGCCTAGTCTCGTTTTTCTTTCTTGAAAGAACGTCTTTTGAACCGTTAACTCTAAGAGCATTCACATCAGTTCTTCTAAATTTTCTGTCTAGTTTACACGAAAAAACCTATTTTTTCTGTTTTACACATCCACTTTTACAAATCACCTACATCAGTTTATCTATTCTACATATTTATTTATTAAAATATTCATTATTTTACTAATTTTTATTATTCACTCCCTCACTGCCCCTCTTTCTCACAAACTCACAGCCACCATCACCACCACCATCAGAAACCAAAAAAAAATCAGATCAAGCAATCAACCCACACGAAAAATCATCAGAAACCAAAGAAAAATCCGATCAACCCACACAAAAAATCATCAGAAACCAATCGGATTTTATCGATCAACCCACACAAAAAATCAGATTCAACATCAGATCAACCAACACCAATCAACCCACACAAAGAAAAATCAACGCCAATCAAAACGCCATCGTCTCCATGCCTCCACGCCTCCACGCCTCCATGCCTCCACACATACCCAGATCAACCCACAACCCAAATCAACCCAGACCAAGCAAACTCACACAAACCAAGACCAACCCACACCATAAACTCAGATTAAACCACCATTGAGACCTCCCCATGTTGCCGCCATCGATCATCGATCCAAACCCACACCGCCACCATCGAGACCACGCCACGCTGGGACCCATAACGCCGATCTCGCCACGCTATGAACTCCGGTGGCATGCTTTGAACGAGAGAGAGATGTGAGAGAGGGAGAGAGAATTGAGGATTAAAGGATTGGGTGGGTTTTTTGTGAGAGAAAGAGAGAGCGCAGAGAGGGAGGTGAGAGATAGTGGAGAGGAGAGAGAAAAAACTTTAAAAAACTAAATACACGGGCTACAGTGCTTGTGTAAATTTACATGGGTACTGTAGCTCGTTGAAAAATTTAGATGATTTTACACATTTTTGAACAGACTGATGTGGGGTGTTTTTTGGTTCAAAATGTGTAAAAGTAGCCAAAATGTGTATTTTACACATTTATACACAATTATCCAAGAGCTGATGTGAATGCTCTAACTTCATTGTACTACAAGACAATGTTATTAATACTGTTTGGTAACCAATGGTTAGAGAGTCATTTGATGTGAGAAACAAATATATAAATATATATATATATATATATATATATATATTCATATATTCATACTTGAACACAATCAACTCAATCAATGACCAATGTTGTTTTATTATTATTATTAATGTAACCATTATCTTTTAAAATTAGGGATCATCTTGTCTCATTTAAAAAAAAAAAAAAATTATGTCAATTAATAATTAAAAAAAAAAAAAAAAGCTGGAACATTAATTCTCCTACTTGTGACTTTGAGACTCCACTCAAAGGTTTCAAATCATCATGAAAGTTATTTATGTAGCAACTGAAAAGATCACCAAGTTTTTGACATCAATCTTAATCTTGATAACCCTTAATGTGTATATGAAGGTAAACACCTCTAGATCTCACAAAAGATTCAACATACAACTCAACAAAGACTTTAGAAAGCTTTTAGGTACAAAACCCTAAATCCACAAAAGTGGCACAAGCAGCACTCTAATCTCTTTAAAAAACTCATAAAAACGTGCTTAGAGTTTCCTTTATATACTAGGAGTAAAAACACTTAACCCTACACGTTTATTGGGCTTGGGTTGAATTGGAAATTCTGCAGAAAATTAAATTTGCACGAGTTTCAATCAATCGAGCCTTGCAGATTTTGTCCAATAAATCCTGCAATCACTCAATTCCAATTTTACAATAAATCACACTTTGAGCAAGCCTAAACCTAGACTCTATGTTTTGATCATGGTTTGCCAATATAATACATATTGAAGTTCTAATATATTGGTTCCTAAAGTCTTAGAACCTAACAACGTCTATCATGATCAAGAATTCCTCTATACACAAATCCAAAGCTACCCACACCGATTAAATTATTGGTGGAGAATGCATCTGTAGCTTCTAGGAGACTTTGGTAAGATACATTCAAAAGTAAATTTCCTGAATTAGTTAAAATACTCTCTCCTTTTTCTTTTTAAAGTTTGGAGAAGTAAAAATAACATTACCAAAGTTACTCCAAGAAGGCTAGAAATTATAGAGATTATTAGCTTTACGGAAAGAGTCAACTTTTTCTTCTTGGATTTATTGTATTTACATATAGAAATATCAAACTTAAGCATGCCTCCACAGAGTTTATTGTTTCCCTTAATCACAGTTGCACTTGTATTCTTAAAAACTCCATTTGTTGGTAACTCATCAAAATCGTTATAAGACAAATTCAATAACTGCAAGAAGATAAAGCTCTCCAAAAATTTTGGAATATTTTCGGAGAAATCGTTTTTAGAAAAATCTAAAACTTGAAAACCCCTTAATGATTCGAAAGATGAAGGAATGACTCCTTGAAAGAAGTTGCTTCTCATGGCTAGAAATTCTAGTTTTACACAGCTACCAAGACTTGTTGGAATTTTTCCAAACAACATATTTTCAAAAGTATCAAAGTAATTTAAAATTTTTAAATTTCCTACTTTTATAGGAAAAACACCAATAAATTTGTTGGCTGAAAAATCTAGAGCGATTAGTGAGAGTGAGAGGCCAATAACTTGATACGATATGGGGTGAGTTTGGTTCAGCTTTTAGAAAAAGTGCATAATGAAAAAGTGGAGTTTTATAAAAGTGCATAATGTAAAAAGTGGAGTTTCAAAAAGCTGAGTGTTTGGTAAAAACTGTTAAAAAGTGCATAATGAAAAAGCTGAGTGTTTGGTAAAAGCTGATAAAAGTGGCTTTTTGAGGGGTAAATTACCAAAAAGGACAATGTATATATAAGGGAATTTATTTCGAAATTTTTTTTTTTATGTGAGTTTGTTTCATACTTAAATCAATTACTTCATCATACTTAAATAAATTTTTCTCTTTCTAAAAAAATTATTTTTTTCTTACCAATATTAGCTAATAATAATCTACCACTTAAGATTTATTGTGAAAGTATTGTAAAAATATTGTGATAAAAATTGATAGTAATTTTAATTTTAACATACTATTAAAATTATTTTTTTCTCTTTCTAAAAAAATTATTTTTTTCTCACCAATATTAGCTAATAATAGCCTACCTTAAAATTTATTGTAAAAATATTGTGAAAATATTATGATATAATTTCTTTTTCTCCCTTTTTTTTCTCTCCACACACGTGGCTCTACTTCCTTTTTTTTTTCTCCTCTTTTTTTCTCATCCACCCACGTAACCACACTCTTTTCTTTTCCTTTTTCCTTCTTTCCTCTACCATCTTCAGTCCAGAACATTCCCAGCTCTCTTTCTTTTCTTTTTTCTTTTTTGCCTCTTAGCACTTCGGTCCAGAACACAGCTCTGCTTCTTCTTCTTTTCTTTTTCTTTTTTCCTCTTAGCACTTCGGTCCAGAACATAGCTCTGCTTCTTCTTCTTCTCTTTTTTTTTTTTTTTTTTTTTTGGCCGCTTAGCACTTCGGTCTAGAACACCCATCTGCTTCTTCTTCTTCTTCTTCTTTTTTTTTTTTTTTTTTTTTTTTTTTTTTGGCCTCTTAGCACTTCGGTCCAGAACACCATCTGCTTCTTCTTTTTTTTTTTTTTTTTTTTTTCCTCTTAGCACTTCAAATCGGAACACATCGGAACCATCGTCACCAACGCCAGAACTCATCCTTTATTCTTTTTTTTTCACACTTCAGAGAAGAAGATGATGATGATGAAGATGAAGATGAAGATGATTGAAGCTGAAGATAAGGATTTTGGGATTTTGGGTTTTTTTTTTCTATGGATTTTGGGTTGATTTTGAGTTGGGTTTGGGATGGGTTTTCCGGATTTGAGTTTATTTTAAGTTGTTTTTGTGTTGATTTTGAGTTATTTTTGGTTTGGTTTTGTTGATTTTGTGTTCGGAATATCAAAGGTGAAATGGGTTTTGTTGATTGTGGGGGTAGACTGGTGAAGAAGCAGAGGAAGATGAAGAGGAAGAAGACGAAGGAAAAAGACACAGATGAGAGATGAGGGCGTGAGAGACTGATGGGTATTTCGGTAATTTTCGGATTTGCAACGGTAATATACAAAACGCGCAATGCGCGTTTTCATTTATGGACCCCTGAGAGTCCATAATCCTTCCGCGTTTCTCCTCAGTTTTTTCTCAATGCTCAAAACGTAACTTTTATAAAAAAATTGCGTTTTGAGTTTACCAAACGCAAAAATTGGTTGAGCGTTTTTCAAAACGCGCATTTTGGGCTCAAAAAGCCGAACCAAACGGGCACATGGTACCACTAATTAGGTAATTCTAAACAATGTAACTAATTACTTTTTCCAAATTCCTAGATGCACCCACGTGAAATGCACCCACATCCTGACATCCCCACCAACTCATTTTGTTTACTTAAATTTGTAACCTGTCTTTCTTTACTTTCTAGTTTCTTCCAGCCTCTCTTAACATCTTTACCGTGGGTCTATCTACTTCCCTTCTTCTTCATCTTCCTTTCACAAGTAAAATCGTCTGCTTCATCTTGCCCCTGTTTTTTCTTTTCACCTTCTCTGTTCAGTGTTCACACTTTGAAGTCAGTTACTTAATTAGCCACGTGTAGGTATTTGATTGGTTCTAGTTTCATTCTAGGTGTGGCAAAGTGGCTTTTTCACATCTATGTTTGAGAACTCTACACAATTTAAGCAGCAGGTGCTTTAACAATTCAATGAGCTGTCTGGCCTCACTATGAATCCATCAAAAAGTCAGGTTATATTCTCTCAGAGTCTTTAAATTTTGAACAGAAAAATCTAAGCATTCAAAACTTCAAAGAGTGTTGTAATCATCTCAAATATTTTGGCCTTCCTCTCATCTCTTCAAAGAGTGTTCTCATCATCTCAAACATTTACATTATTTTTAGAAATTTTTTTTAGTTTCAACTAAATATGCTGTTCCCAAACCAGACCCTTGTCAGCTTAAATGTTGTCACTGGCAGAGTGCAACTAATTCAGTCAATGCTATTTGGCATTCAAGTTTCTTAGACAAGTTCCTTCAATTTCAGTCCAATTCGTTAAAATTAGCAATCAAGGTTTTGTAACGTCCTTACTCAATATGATTAATCTTCATTCTTTATAGATTACCATGCTGGATGCAAGTGATTAGATACGATAGGAGCCATTTAGTCCAGGAAGTAGCAAAAACAGCATGCTTTATACGACAAGAACCCGGTGTTTACCAGATCAAAATTCCAGAATGTCATAAATAGGTCCAAGGATACTGGAAATAATAGGCCCAAAGTTGTATAACCACAACCCAGAGCATTTTATTTGGGCTCAAAACTAGACCCAAGTGTTGTTTGGGTTCAAAATTTCGTAATTTAAAATGAATGAAATATTATGAAATTGATGGGTCAGGCTTGAGTTTCTAATAGCCTAGGCTTGAATTTGGTAAAAACTGATTTCTTTATTTCATTCATTGATGATGAAAACTATATATACAAAGCTAAAATACATACTCTGTAACTGACTTAACAACTAATCCTAGCTGGCACAGTAATAACTAACTGCTACACGCGTGAAAAAAAAAGCTAACTAATTCTAAAAGCTAAACTACAGGTCGTTAAGTACAAGTTTCATTTACAGAACAAATGCTGCACTGCTGTTTATGTAGTAACTTCATTTTCTTCACTTGGAAACTCGAAGCTTGAGTCCCTGAAGGCTGTTCTTGTTCAAATTTCTTGGATGACTTCAACTCTTCTTGTTCTGCTATTGATTCCTTAGCCTTAGTTGAATCTCCAAGTTGCTTCACTGCAACTTCCTTATGCTTCACTGCAACTGCCTTCTGGTTTTGGCTTTGACATAGTAATAATGGTATTTCTTTTGGGCTATAAACTAGACCCAAATGTTCTTTAAAAATCATGACTTGGGGACATTGCTGACCATTCATTGGTTCTTTTCTTGAATTATCAATTTCTTCATTGAGATTAAATATTAGAAATTTAAATATGCATCTAGTGTTGCATTATTTAAAATTTAATATAACGTTATTTTGTGTATACTGTTAAATTTATAAAATAAAATATAATTAATTATGAAATCGCCTCTCTATTTATTTCAAGTAAACTTCAAAAAATATTACTTGAAAAAAAAAAAGAAAAAAAAAAGAGAAAAAAAATGATCCTGTTAAGCATGAAAGGACTCTCATTACAAGATTTATAGGTAACTATTAGGTGTAATGCAATAACCTTAATAGTACGATCTTGCAAGTACGTATCACTTTTTCACTTTTTCTTGTACATAATCATCAAATTATGGATGACAAACATCTGAATAGTGCTAATAATTTGATGACAAATTATCCAAGGATTGAAGTTGTAGCATTCTTTTGTGAAAAATGAAGGCAAACAAAAGAAGGAAGACAACAATTTCAATGTGGTTCGGCCATAAAAGCCTCCATCCATGGAGTCTCTATTATTTTTTAAAGTAATGTTATAGTCACAAATTATTTCATAGATATGATTACCAAAAAAAAAAAAATCTATGACAAATACAAAATAAACTAATAAGTGATTGCTAAAAGAAACAAAAGGAGGTTCTACAAATTTGATTATTATTTTTCCAATATTATGCAAAATCAAAACCTCATCACGTCATAATCGCACCTTCCAATGGAGAAATTGGCCCTGTGTACTAACTTGATCACACCTTCCAATGGGGTCATTGGTCCTCTATATTTGCATTCAAGGAAGACAATCATCTCTTTAAACCATTGAATTGAGGGAAGTCTTTTTTTTTTTTTTTTTAAAGGAGCAAGGTTGACCGGTGTGGCTTCCTTATTTGGGCGTAACCATAATAGCATCCTACTTGTTCTCGGGTGAGACTCCATACCGCCAATCTGCATGAGGAATTGGGAAGTCATTTCTATGTATAAGAAAAACATGCTTTGGTTTTCAAAATAGATTATAGAAATGGATTTTGGGTACTTGTGAGATAGTTAAGATTAGAAACAACTATATCGTTCCCAATAAATTAGTTAGATTTCTTACCCATTAAAGTTTCATACTTGGACATTCTCCCAAAAAAAAAAAAATTTGTACTTGAAGTAATTTAAGCCCATGTCTACATCAAAGTCATCAAACATGTCTCTATATAAAGTATAGAGTGTTAGTACAGTGCCAATAATCTCAACCAAACCAATGGTAGAAATCACCAAATCGAAAATAGCTTAAACGTCATTTTGATTTATGTATATTTCAACAAACATTTTGAAGGGGGGGGGGGGGGGGGGGGAGGACAAAAAAGAGCTTATTCTAAATCATAGAAAACAAATTGGTCTAATCTTAATCATATGAATAGCACCATCATGTAATTAAATTTCACATGGCATCAATATTATCAATTTCACTATAATAAAAGAAAGTACTGTGACAAGTACATGACATTGTGTAGGCTATATGATCCCCCTCCCTCCATAAAGGTTAGAGCAACAAGTACTATAAGAAACAATTTACCTGTAAGTTAAAGTGCTCTTTCTCCGCATATTCTAGTTCTAAGGAGTTTCTCTCTAATCAAATGCAACTGAGCTACTACATCAATCATGTTCATCCTTTCTCTTGGAGATTCCATAGAACAAGACACTCCAATTCCAAATATCAAAATCAAGCACTCCAGAATTTTGGGACTTCCTATTCGATTTTGAATGTGAGTATCATTTGTCCTTGTTTCCATATCTTCTCTTTCCCAAAGTATAATAGGATCCACAATGTTAATGACTCATTCGGGCAATGCTCCTTTAACAAAATCATGAAGGTTCAAGTTGTCTTTGAAAATGTTAACAGTAGGTCTTTTTCCTGTGAACATCTCCAATAATAGTATGCCATAACTGTAGACATCACCACAAGTTGACACCTCGTTTCCCAAACCATATTCTACAATTGCACAGGACATTTACAATATGATTGATCTTGTTTCATATAAAAAAAAAAAAAAAAAAAAAAAAATTATAATAGCACAACTTTGAAAGAGCTCTTTAGTGGCATATAAAAGGAAAAAAATTATGACAGGTGGAAATTTATTTCAGGACATGCTTCATCTTCTAAAAGGCTTCCTTAAGCTATTTCATGCTTGAAAGTACATCAAGAAATATTTAGAAAGAAAAGAATTTAATATTCAAAAATAGAAAAGGTACTCACCTGGAGGAGCATAACCGATTGTTCCTCTTAATCCAATAGAGCTTGATTGATTAACATGACACTCTAGGATGGCCTCAAAAAGGAACCTTGCCAAGCCAAAGTCCCCCACATGTCCAATCATTTCATCATCAAGAAGAACATTGCTAGGCTTGAGGTCACAATGAACAATTGGTGCATGGCAATGATAATGAAGATATTCCAATGTATTTGCAACATCAATAGCAATATTCAATCTTTGAAGAAGATTCAAATTCTTTTGTTCCTCAAGAACCTCATTTGTTCTTGAAATTGGATGCAACCACTGGTCTAGGCTGCCATTAGTCATGAACTCATATACTAATGCTTTGAAATCATGACCTTGATAGTCAACACCTGAACATACTGTGAGTACCTATACCAAATTCCAATGTCTGATGTTTCGCAAAGCAATAAAACTTTTGGAAGCTCCATGGTGCAAAAGGTTGAGCACCTTAACAGCAACTATACGTCTATCTTGATCAAGAGCTCCTCTATACACAAATCCAAAGCTTCCCACACCAATTAAATTAGTGGAGGAGAATGCATCTGTAGCTTTTAGGAGACTTTGGTAAGATACATTCAAAAATAAATTTTGTGAATTATTTAAAGTACTTTCTCTTCTCTTTCTTTTGAAAGAAAAGAGAAGTAGAAATGAAACCACGAAAGATACTCCAAAAATTCCAGAAAGCATAGAGATTATTAGCTTCAAGGAATGAGTCAACTTCCTTTTCTTGAATTTATTGTATTTGCATACAGGAAGCTTGAACTTTGGCACTCCTCCACATAGCTCAGTATTTCCCTTAATTGAAGTTGCACTTGTGTTCCTGAAAACTCCCTCTGTTGGTACCTCACCCTCAAAATGGTTATAAGACAAATTCAATAACCTCAAGTAGATAAAGCTCTCCAAAAATTTTGGAATATTTCTAGAGAAATTGTTTTTAGAAAGATCTAAAACTTGAAGACCCCTTAATGATTCCAAAGATGAAGGAATGACACCTTAAAAGAAGTTGCTTCTCATGACTAGAAATTCTAGTTTTACACAGCTACCAAGACTTGTTGAAATTTTTCCAAAAAACATATTTTCAGAAATATCCAAGAATTCTAAATTTTTGAAATTTCCTACTTCTATAGGAGGGACACCAGTAAATTTGTTGGTTGACAAGTCTAGCAAATTTAGTGAGAATGAGAGACCAATAACTTGATATGATATGGTACCACTAAGATTGTTATTGGCAAGATTCAAACGAATCATATTTTGACACTGGACTAGACTCAAAGGGATGCTTCCTCGAAGATTATTAGCCTCTAAATTCAAGTTTATCAATAGAGTTAAATTTCCAAGAGAGAAAGGAATGTTCCTAGAGAAATTGTTTTGAGATAAATCCAAATCATGTAACTTTCAAAGTTTTCCAATTTCAAAAGGAATATTAACTGATATTTTAGTGTTCGGCATGCCCAGCACCTCCAAATTGATCAGATTTCCTATCCCAAGAGGAATGTTCCCAGATATTTTATTTTTTTCTAAACCCAATACAGTGAGAGTAGTTGAGAAATTGGCAATGCACTTGGGCAACTCTCCCCCAAAGTTATTGTTGTCTATCTCTAAAACAATTAGATATGTAGAATTTGTCAAAGAACAGAGAAAACTCAAGTCATTTGCCCCTCCATTTCCAAGCTCATTATTAAATATGGTAAAATTTGAAACTCTATATAACTTCTCCAAAGAAGGAACTCCTCCTCCTAGTTTATTAGTGGAAAGTTCAAGACACTTTATATTTGAGGCATTAGATATTGAAATAGGGATAGGTCCAGTAAATTGGTTAAAGAAAATGCTAAATTGTTCGATATTAGGTGGGCTGATACCTATATTCAACGGAAGATGCCCTTGGATTTGGTTGTTTCCTACATTAAACACAATTAACGAAGACAAATTGAAGATTGAGGGAGGAATTGTAGACAACCCATTTGTACTGATAGAAAAAAAAGTAAGTTTCGTCCATTGGCCAAAAAAATGAGGGATACTCCCACCCAAGTTATTATAAGATGCACCAAACACTTCTAGAGAGGATAAGTTGCCGAAAGAAGGTGGGATACTTCCTGTCAAATTATTAATGTCAAAATTAATGTATCGGAGTTTTGACAAAGTGCCAAGAGTTGTAGGGATTTCCCCATCCAAATGGTTGCGACCGATACTAATGATTTTGAGGTTGGTGCAATGGGATAAATTTCTTGGAATTTTGCCAATATGTGCGTTATTGTACATTTGTAGGAATTGCAATCTGCGTAAACGGTCAATTTTTGAAGGAATTTCATTATGAAAGCTATTGTCTATGAGTGATAGAATCTTCAAAAAACTTAAATTACCAACATGTGGTGATATAGAGCCTACCAGTTTCGAATATTGCAGGTTCAACACAGTGACCCTCTGATGTCGACGACCACAGGTAACCCCTTGTCATTGACAAAAGTGGATGCTATCATTCAAGAGCTCAAAACCTAGAGAGGATCATCAGTGATCTTGGCTTTGCACTCAAGCAACGCCAACCAGTCCGTCTCATTATTCCCGCCAACAACAAAGGTGACTAACAAGCCACACCACCAGAGAAGGATAAAAGCATGCATGAAAAAAGAAGAGGACGGTGGAGATGAACTCCACTGGGAAAGCCCCATATGCAATATGGTTGAAGAGGTAGTTGGTACAAGGGTGTATTGTGAGGGAAAGCTAATTTGGCTGTGTATAGAATCTCAAGAAGTGGCAAATTTATAAAGAGAGCGAGAGAGAAGAAATATGGAGCTAGGATTTTGGGGATTATAGTCAGTCTGATCATCTTTAATTAATCAGACCGTGTACCCGTGATCCACGTGGAATGCTATAGTTTTGCCCCCTTTATATTAATGTATCGGAGTTTATTTGGTGTATTTTAAGCTTTTAACAATTGAGGATTTGGAAGTGCAGCGTCCGTACTCGGCTGAGCCCAAAATACACGTTTCCAGACCCTTCTGGTCTGTTTGGATGTTAAAAAATAGAGGGGAAGTAGAGTAGAGAGAAGGAGAGTAGTTCAATTACCTTGTTTGAGAGTTTTTTAAGGAAGGAGGGGGAGGGGTTTCAACTACCTCCAACCCCTCATTTTTAATTCCTCCAAATTGGAGAGATTTGGAGGGAGAGTAGAGCACATAAATTATTAAATATGTAAATTACCTAATTTACCCTAATTATATTAAAAAAATTACAAGATATTTTAACGTAAAAAAAAAAAAAAAACTGTAACCCTCTCACTTCTTAGTTGTCTGGCACGATACAATGTCATATGAGGCCTTTGATTCAAAAATTGGTTGTACTGCCAATGCTCACAATCTCTTGAGCTTGCCTCCATTATTGCTGAGCGCCTAAGAAGGAGGAGAATCACATCACAACAAGCTCTTTCCCTCTAGGCTTCTACAGTGAGGCTATAAGAGCCCACCAATGTGCTCTTTTTCTTATGTTAATAGCAGTTATATTAGCATTAGCACTATCGGATTTTCAGTTATTTATGTTGTGTATTGTGTGTATACTAAAAGGAAGAGTGATGGTTTGAGACACTATGAAAACACATTGGAATAAATGGATAACAATTTATTTATTCCATAAGAATATAAGATATGATTGCATTTTATTCTTGGTTGTGTGGTCCGGCCAGATAGTACAGTCAAAAGTTATTTCAAAGCTTATTATTTCAGATTTTTCTTATTTGAGATACCATTCAATTGATTCTAAAAATAAAGAATAGATTTTTTTTATTAACCAAAACTCTTATGCTTCAATGTCATTGTAAGCCCTTGCCGTAGTATTCAACATGGTGGTATGGCTGTGATTATTAAAATAGTCAAAATTCAATATTTTGTTGATTTTTTCAGTAAATAAACAAACCAAACATTTTTTTCTTATTTTAATTATTATCAAGGATGGTTTTTTTTTAGTATAATAAAAAAGTAGAAAAAATATTTAATCATAGACTAATGTTGATTATTTAATTCACATAAAAAAAATTATCAAAAAAAATATTCTAACAAATTAATCATAGACCAATGTTGCAAGTCTATTTTCAAATAGGGGTAAATTTGTCTATTTTAATCATTTCCTCTCCTCTCCATCCTAATTTTTAAAACATCCAAATAAGGGGAAGGGCTAATTACTCTCTTCCCCCTTACTAATTTTAAAAACATCCAAACAAGGTGGAGGGGAATCATTCCCCTCTACTCTCCTCCCCACTACTCTCCTCCCCTCTACTCCCCTCTACTCTCCTCCTCTCTACTCTCCTCTACTCTCCTCCCTCTCTAAACTTCCAAACAGGCCATTCAGCATGTCTCACACGCTTAAGTCTGATTAAGAGACATGGTTGCCGATGGTTGGCTTGAAGACTTAAGACAAGTTCATCAATTGAGCTATTCCATAAGTGTGGGCTGGAACCCACGTGTGCCACACACCCAACATCTTTTTTATTGTTAAATTTTGATAGATGCAACAAAAACAACAAAAAAAAAAAAAAAAAAGATTATTCGAACCATAGCTCTCATAAAAATTAGCTAACAATACTATTAAATTACAAGACTCTTAAGGTCTATTTGAATACTGTTTATTACTAAAAATTTAAAATACTGTAGCAAAATAATTTTTTAAATGTGTGAATAGTACCGTGGGATCCAGTTTTAAAAAAAAATACTTGCAGGTCTCGTAAATAGTTCATAGGAGCCACAAAAAACGCTGGACGCGCAAAAACGCTGAATGTGGCCGCTGTCCAACCATACACTTAGTATCTGTTTGGATACGAATGAAAACTCATGCGTCTGCGTTTTTGCCTTTTTCTTTTTTTTTTTACTAGCGCCTCTTGCACTATTCATGGGACATAAATAGTGCATTAAGACAAATGTACAATGTTTGGGGAAGTGAACAGTAACCTAAAAATTAATTTTTTTATTGTCAATGATATTCCACATGACCACATATTCATTGTCAATGATATTCCAATGAATCCAATCCATCCTATTCCTATGAAGAAATTTCTACGTAGTAGGGAAAAAAAAATGATGCTTCAATTATAAAGCAATTATCATTTTGATTATTTTTTTTAATAAGAATAGATTTTCATATTTGAGTTTACTTAACGTGAGTTTTTTTTTTTTTTTTTTTTTAATACTAAGTATTTTAACACATACCCGGAGAGTAGAAAATGTCTTATGAAAGCTGACAGTCTTAAAATACTTAACGAGCTAGATAGGCCATTTAGGACTTTCCAATTATAAAGCAATTATCACTTAGTTTAGGTTTTGAATAAAAAAAAATGCATTAACTTTTCTAAGAGAGGTCCAATTTTTTGAAAACATAACCCCGTTACTTCTTCCAAAAAAAAAAAAAACTAATGCTAAACAAATGCTAAACACATTTATTATTTTTCTCTCCCCTTATAAAAAAAAAAAAAAATTAAAAAAAAAAACACTAATGGCTTAGACTTTAAGCATGCTTAGTATAAAGAATTTGATTGAATCCTTAATTAATTGCACTATAAGGATTTTTTTTTTTTTTAGTTACAAAGTGAAATAAGGGATTTGAATTCTAAATATTTTTAGTGAAAATAACAAAAAATTCTATATAAGAGGTGAATTTTATTTTCATAGCATAGTGACTCAAAACGACGTGATGTTCAAAAAATAAGAAAACTTATGTGTGAATTTTTTTTTTGGGAGATATTGCAGGGTCTAAAGTTGTCAAGTTTGTCAAGATTTTTCCTTCTCAAAAAAAGTTTGCCAAGGTTTTCCAAAAGCAGCTTTTGATTTTGTCTTTATATTTCATTGGCTAGGTAAGTTTTTGCAAAGATTTTCCGAAAACCTAACAACCATTATGTTTGTAATTTAGTGAATGTGCTTTTGCCTTTTGATCAAGTAATTAATCTCGAATCTCCACTTGGAAGGGGAGATTTCAAAGTATAGTTACTTAAAAGACTCTGCAAAGTCTAAAGTTGATAGTGCAAGACCGCTAGTCAAGTATGCTAAGATTTTCCAAAGGTAACTTTTGATTCTGCCTTTTTGTTTCATCGGTTAGGTAAGTTTTGCAAAGATTTTCCAAAAACCTAACAAACATTATATTATTATTTTAGTAAATGTGCTTTTGCCTTTTGATTGTGCCTTTTCTTCATACTTTGCAATTTTATGTGAAATAATTTAGGAAAAATACTCATACACCCCCCTAAACTTTGAACTAGTGGTCAAGACACCCCCTAAACTTTTTTATTGGTCAATTTACTCTCTAATCTATATACACTTGCCAAATCATTACTCTAGTTAGTTTCACATTAAAACACTAATGGCCTGTTTGGAAGTTTAGAGAGGGAGGAGAGTAGAGGGGAGTAGAGGGGAATGGTTCCCCTCCACCTTGTTTGAATGTTTTAAAAATTAGGATGGAGAGGAGAGGAAATGATTAAAATAGACAAATTTATCCCTATTTAAAAATGGACTTGCAACATTGGTCTATTATTAATTTAGAAAGGGTAAATTGAGAAATTTATCTAGTCAATAATTTATTTACTCTACTCTCCCTCCAAATCTCTCCAATTTGGGGGAATTAAAAATGAGGGGTTTGAGGTGGTTGAAACCCCTCCAAACCCCTCCAAACTCCTCCCCCTCCTTCCTTAAAAAACTTCCAAACAAGGTAATTGAATTACTCTCCCTCCCTCTATTCTACTTTCCCTCCTTTTTTAAACTTCCGAACAAGCCATAAAGGAATATGAGCATGTGAGAAGCACATGACCTTTAAAAACTAACTAAATCACTATTTACACGATAAAAAGAAGAGAGAAAAGAAACTGACCGACAAATAAGAGAGAGAAAGGTAGTAAATATTGAGCGGGCTAGCTAATTGTACCATGGTTGTGTTCAAGGGAAATTATTTTTGCTGGTTGCTTTTTGAATGATTGGTTGAAGTTGAAACCCAAGAGTGAATCTTTTCTTCTTCTTTTTTTCTTTTTCATTTTCTATTTTTGGGATGAACTCATGCTTGAAAAATCTTTTTATTTTTATTGAACACTATCTAATCGAGCATTCCCATCCATCCGGGGAGCTAAAAATGCAAAATAGCTCTCATTGTTTACAAAAAATGTACAAAACACATTCCACATTTCACATTCGGGAATGGAAAAATTTTACTTCCTACTACAGTTTGATCTACAGCAAGATGTGTGGGTTAAGATTGGGTTGAGATCATTTTTTTTTTTTTTTGGCACTCATATTAGCATAGGAAAACTAGTATCCTGTACAAAGATATACAGATTAAAAAAGAAGAAGATAAACGACTAATAGGTCGTACAGTAGCTTTTTCAGAAACTTTTGGGGAATGTGGTCTGTCTGATAATTTTTATTAGGATAAATTCCAGAAAACACCCCTAAGGTTTGGATTAATTACAGTTAGGTCAAAGATATTTAAAAAATGACCAATTTGGTCCTTAAAAGACAAAAAAACCCTTATACTGTTATTACCATTTTTATTTCCTCCGTTACTTTTTTTTTTCTCAATCCTGTCTGTCTCTCTGTTTCCTCTCTTCTTCCTCATACCTCTCTTTCTCCCTCTCATCCTCTCTCTCTCTCCAAGCCGATCCACTCTCCTCCCTCTCAAGCCTCTGTTTCTCTCATCCATGCCTCTTTTCTTCATAGTGGTGCGTGGGTTTGGTGGCTGTGAGTTGTGGTTTAGGTGGTTTTTACGGTGGTGGTGCGTTTTCTAGTGGTTGGTTTTGGTTTGTCAATGATTTTTTTGGTGGGCTCTGATGTGGTTAGTTTGTGGGTTTTTTTTTTCTTTGGGTCTTATGGCCGGCGGTGGTGGTGGGATCTAATGTTTGTGTGGCTTGTTTTGGGGTTTTTTTTCTTTCTTTGGGTTTTCTGGCCGGCGGTGGTTTTCAGTGGTGGTGGTGGTGGTTTCCGGTATGGGGTGGATTTGCAGTGGAGGATGCTATGGTTTTTTGGATTTGCAGTGGAGGATACTAAAGGTTTTTTGGATTTGGGTCTTGATGTTATGGTTTGGATAGGTTTTATGGCTGGTGGTGGTAGTAGCAGATCTGAGGTTAGAGAGGGAGAGTGGGGTTTTGGCTGTGGGAATCAAAGGAACCACCAAGAGGGAGAGTGGGAGAGCAGGTCTGTGAGGAAGAAAGACAAGAAAAGAAAAGTGTAACGGAGGGTTAAGAGGGATAACGGTGTAAGGGTTTTTTGGTCTTTTAAGGACCAAATTGGTCATTTTCAAAATATCTTGGACCTAACTGTAATTAACCCAAACCTCAGGGGTGTTTTCTGGAATTTACCCTTTTTATTAATCTAACCGTGTAATAAATGCCTAGACAGTGACCAATGATCCACATGGATTGCTGTAGTTTTTCCTGAATTCTCACATGCCACACTACAAATTATCCCCTTAACAATAAAGATTTGGAAAAGTATTGTGTCTGTACTCGATAAATTAATTTATATTGAAACATCAATTGACCATACACCTCTATGATCATTATGTATCTTGAAGATTAATTATGGATTAATACCATAAATAAACCAATGGTTTTTATTTAAATAAAGTTTTATTTCATGTTGTAAAATTGTAAATTGGGCGTGTCTTAAGTTTATTGAAATAGTTGGAGCACTTGCATTGGTCCAAGCAAAATGATCAAAAATGTAGAATTTCAGCTAATCAATCTTAAAAATTATTCACATCAATCTATTTAAAGTTATGCATATATAATCCATTTTTATTCTTCTTTTTTTTCTTTTTCTTTTTCTTTTTTTTTTCTTTTTTTTTGCTTTTTTCGAGAACAAAGGAAAAAATAGATAGTAATTGTGATATACGAGATAAGAGAGAAACAATCAAAAAAATTTTAAAAATTAATATTTTAATAAAATAAAAAATGTAATAGATACTATTATGTGAATTTTTTTTTTTTAAAGTGGTCTAAAAATAAACCGAAATTTTTGGGTGGAATATATTTATTTTCCTTTTATGGCCAAGATAAATATTGACTGAATTAAACGATTGCTGGACTTCCCACTTCGTACCCATCGTCGCTATCAAGTATGTGACCCATGTCTCACTAATCACTATGAGACATTAATCTAGTGCATAAAAAACTTTTCTGTCATAGGTGATTTTAGTTTTAGCTTTTTTTAGTCACAGCTTTCCTTTCTGACGTGCTTGATGAGTAATGCAGACATCATTTTTGGCATAATTTTATGCTACAACTTGCCATAATTTTGTGTTGCAACTTGTCATATGGTGAATTGTAATTGGAAAGTGTATGTCAGTAGGCCATGTGAGAACACATTTTTACCAATCACAACTCACCATATGGTGAGTTATGGCACAAAATTGTGCTAAAATTAGTATCCCTATCATTACTCCATGCTTGAGGCGCAAGTCACACATGGCCACATTCATTATTCAATCAATTGTACTCCTATGAAGAAATATCTAACATAGCAGGGGCAAAAAAAAATCTGTGCTCTAATTGATTATTATTATTACCAACGACAATTTTTTTTTTCAAGATTAACAAATTCATAGTGTTTATCCAAAACCCAAATCATTTATATACTATATAATAAAAAATGAGCTTAGAAGCTGTGGTTGCGCCAAGTGGCTACACTAAATTGCAAAAAAAACTTATTAAATTTCTTTTAAAAAAATTAAATTTAGTTAATTGATGGCATACAACTACTATATCTAAGAGAGACCAAATCAATTTGAATAGCAAAAACTAAAATAGTTCATCTATATCTTTTCTAATTTAACGTCTCATGGACTCTCTCTTTTTTTTTTTTTAACTATTTTTTTCCTTCACTTTTTTATTCTTTGGATAAACTCCAAAATACAGTTATATATGATTAAGGTTAATATAGATATAGAATTCTAAATACATAAGGCCTACGTTAATTGATATACTAAAATTGTTCATCCATATATTTTCTAATTTAACATCTCAAAACATATCATGGACTCATTTTTTAAAAACTATTTATTTTTTCCTTCACTTTTTTATTCTTTGGATAAACTCCAAAATTTAATATAGTGTTATGATTAACGTTAATATAGATATAGAGTTCTAAATACAAGAGGCCTTTTAATCTAAAATATTTCAAATTAGGTGTCTGAAATGCAAATTTTTTTATTTTTTATTTTTATATCTACAAAAGAGTTCTAATTAATTGATATACATCCTTTTTATCTAACTTTTCAGATTAGGTGCCTGATCATTTTTTTTTTAATCTAAAATTTTATGTTAGACATTAGTTTAGAATATTTTGCCATTTCCTCTCATTACACAGCACAATTTTTTGTTCATATCAACTTCTTCAATGTAGAGACGTTTTGTTCATATCAACTTCTTCAACGTGAAGTATAAATATATGTGATAAAATTATGATTTTTTACCACCTACCGTACAACTTTTTACTCTATTCTTCTCCCACCTACATAACCTTGTAGAGGTATGTATTTTTATATTTCATCAAATTGAATAGATTTTGTGTATTTTGTTTTGTCTTTTGTTAACCTTATTTCCTTAAGTTTTATCCAATTTATATGTTTATGGTTTGAGAATCAATCATTAAATATGGTTAGAGCTGATTTTATATTATTTTCTATATTGTTTTAAAAAAATTGTTATGAACTTGCATGTAAGATTTTTCTTTTTATAATTCTTCTCTCATGATCTCCCTTATTTTTATTGATATTAAAGTTTTTAGTTAACTACAAAGATAAAGTGGGTTCCAATTTTGTATATCATATATAAATTACACGTTTATGACATAGGTTCCAATGTTACTAGGTTGTTTCCATCCCTTAAATTTGATTTTGAGGACAATCTTCTTTTTAACTTTAATTTGATGGTAAATTGTTGATAACAATTTATTTATTTTGTTTATATTACCTTCAATTTTGATTTAGAGGACAATCTTATTTTTGGGTTATTCATGACTCTTAGATTAGAAGAATCCACTCAATGATATTTTCATAGAAGAAAACACAATAAATAAATTAAAAAAAACAACCCATCTTTTAAGAGTTGGTATACAGTGACATACATACACAAACTGATTTTTTTTTTTTTTTTGATTCTCATGTTAGCATAGGAAAACTAGCATCCTGTACAAAGATATGCAGATTAAAAAAGAAGAAGATAAACGACTAAGTCGTACAAGTGATTGAATTCATACGACATGTTAGTTAACAACTATCTTATAAGTGTTCGAATTATACAAGTCGTTGGTTCTGGGTTTTAGTTAACGTGTTGTCATTTTAGTTAGATTGGTTCATGTTTCATCCCAGGTATGGCAAAGTAGCTTTTTCAGAAACTTTTGGCGATTATGGTCGGTCTCATAATCTTTATTAATCAAACCGTGTAATAGACGCCTAGACGGTGACCCATGATCCTCATGGAATGCTATAGTTTTTCCTGAATTCTCTCACATGCCACACTACTAATTGTACCTTTAACAATTAAAGATTTGGAAAAGTGTACTGTCCATACTCGGTAAGTTAATTTATATTGAAACTTCAATTGACTATACACCTCTATGATCATTATGTGTCCTGAAGATTAATTATGGATTAATTCCATAAATAAACCAATGGTTTTTTATTCACACCTATTCACCTAGTCCATTTAACTTAACTGATAAAGTCTTTATCGGTTGAATAAGAATGATATGAGATTGCCTACACAAAAAACCGATAAATGTCTTGGTCTGATATTAAAAAACTATCATCAAAGAGCAAACGTCATAAGTTGAAATTCTCTATAAAAAATTAAAAAATAATAATAATAAAAAAAAAACAAAAAACTAATCGATTGATTAGATAATAAAGATGCCTCATGGACCTATATATCATGTTACTTTTCTTTTCTTATTTTTTATTTACTTTATTTTTAATATAAAAAATATCACTTTGTTGTGTTACTGTTATTGCACTCGAAACTTCTAATAATTCTCTATGTTCCAATGGAAAATCCTAAAGCAAACATAAGAACTGAATAGAGCTGTCAACCACGAATCTGATTATTAATCTTAGTCAAAAGAAAAACCTGGTTTTGTCTTTGCCAAACAGTTTGTAATTTGTTTTGCACCAATAAACTAAACTACTAAGTCTAGAGCTACACCGTTTGTCTATAATAATATGGAATCGTTATTATCAATGATGCAGCGAACATGCAAATTTAATTTAGTGTCAGTTTGAGAACAACTTATTTAACTAAAACTGAAAACTTTTTGTTGAAAACTGTAGATAAAGGTAAAAGTTAACTGAAATAATACAATAGAACTCATGAATAGCATCAAAAAGTGCAGTGAAATAATACAGTAGAACTCATGAATAGTACCAAAAAGTGCAATGGAACTTATGAATAGTATCGAAAATAAGTTGGTAAAAATAATCAATGCCAAAAGTACACTAGTGACAATTATATGCGGTGAATCCAGTGGTTTTATTATGCTAAGTCAACAAATTAGGAATATGATTTTTTTTTAGAGAGAGTTTCACGAATTCAATCCTAGATCTCTTATTCAAAAATCAGAGACTTTACCAATTTCTTATACAAGAAGAAAATTTTTAAAATTAAAAATTGTAACAGGTGCTATCAATAAACTTCAATAAGCGATAAATGCATTTAGAAAATAATTAATCTACTCATTTTACATGACTTCATCTTGAGGAGTCCTTAAATAGGCCCCTATGTCTATAGTGGTGTTTTAACATGCAAGTTTTTTTCTTAAGTCTGATTGCTCCATTAGGGAGCCCTATAGTGGCGTTTTAAATACCTATAGTGGTGTTTTTTTATGGAACTTGAGCTCATGGAGCTCAAGTTCCATGAAATTTATTTATTTATTTATTTTATTTATTTTTTTAAGTTTGATCGCCCCATACTCAATTTTCTACAAATCAAGTTTTACATTGAAACTTGATTTTGAGAAAATCGAGTTACAAAAGATGGGTATTTTCGAAATTAATTTAAGAAAGGGGGCAGAAGGCTGTATAATTTGTGTGAAAAGGGCATTGGCCCAGATTCCCTTTAATTACTGCATATGTTGTCGTTTTGTACGAAGTTAGTTTTCCTTGTGTATGCCGATATTATAAAATGCAAAAATGCTCTCAATACTGTTTACAAAAATGCACAAAACACATTCCACATTTGGGAATGCAAACAATTTACATCCTACTACAATTTTACCAAATTGTTCATTCAGGCATTTTAACAATTCCTTTGATATTTGAACTTAGAACCTATGCATCCAAAACCCATTTACAAGCATATTGCCTAAATGTGAGTTTTAATTAGCTTAACCGGTAAAGTTTCTAATTGTTAAATAAGAGATCTGAAGTTCAATTTATCATCAGGAGTAGATGCTATAAGTTGAAATTCTCTATTAAAAAAAAAAAAAAAAAGAGCATATTGCCTAAATGCATTCATGCACTCAAACACGTAAATTTCTCCTTAAATTAACAAAAAATAAAATAAAATAAAAATCTAGCTCATAAGGTAAAGACAATAATAAATAGACTGGCCAAGCCTAACTGTGTCTATCCTTTGCAATGGCACATTAACATAAGATTAGGCCCGATCTAAAATGAGCCTAGTCAAGCCGAACTAAATTAGTCCTAAACACACTAACTTTTGTTTAAAATTTGATTAGGTCTGATCCAGAATAAGCCCAGTTCTAATTGGCAATTGATCAAAAGTGATTGGGCCAAACCGAAGTTGAGCTTGAATCAAATGCTTGAACCGAGATCAAGAAAAAGGGGGAAAGACCAATTGGTACATTACAAGTCTACAACATCCCAAATCACATAAAATGAACCAATGCTCAAGTGCACAAAAAGAAAAAAGAGAAAAAAGAGAAAATTTCCCTCAAAATTTATAAAATTGGTTCAAATTACATTTTGAATGGATTAAATAATGACTGAAATTCACTAAAAATGAATTTGAACTACACCTTAAACAGTTGAAAATTCCCCAAAATGATTTGGAATCACACCTTCAATAAATAAAATTCATAAAAATTAATTTCTTATACACTTGAGTTGTTAAAATTCACAAAATAACTTTAAATTACATCTTCAATTGTTGAAATTAAATTCTCCATAATTAACTGAATTACGCTTAAATTTTTAAGATTATCCAAAATTATTTTGATTACTCATTACTCCATTCACATTGTTAAAATTAATTTAGAATTATACAGTAAGTTGTTAAAAATGTTAAAATTCCCTAGGATTAGACCTTAGCCATTTCGAATCCATAACACATACCCATTATTAATTGTTGAAGGGAAAATCACCCTTTGGCTAGCAAGGAAGAGTAAGGTCAAACTTTCAGTACCAGGCTCTTTAGTCAAAGGATGATCGATCCCATCAGTAACAATACGACCTGATTGTTTATCAAAATAAGATGGATTTATAAGTATGAAAAGAACGGTGAAAACCCAAATATAATTCAGAGGGAACACAATAAGAGGATAATATCACAGCAAGCAAGCGACAATGAATGAATATAGAAAACACAAAAAAAAGTGCACATAGCTTCTAGCATTGAAATGTAGAGCTACGCATTTTGTCTGATTCTCTTATGCTTGGTTCAAGGAATATATCAACTTGTTCTAATATGATAGATTGGAATTCTTCTGAATATTTCAGCTCTATGTGATTGTAGCACTCAAATAATCGATCTAGAGAAAACCTCCAATTTATCGTCCTTGTGTCTTGAGCAAAAAAAAAATCATCTTTTATTTTTTCCCTTAGTGTTGTACAAACCACTATTCTTTTTCCTTCAGTCGGTTTCAAAACTGTGTTTTAGTTTGCAGTCTCTCTCTCTCTCATAAAAACCACAAGCACACAATATATTGCTTTATATATAAAGTACCTGCCATCGCCTGACACTTCTAGTATAAT